>NW_028229566.1:115925-229717 GCF_053477565.2 Lygodium microphyllum | reverse complement strand
GGAATGCATCAGTTTACCGAGTGGGAGGAGTGCCAAATATGTAGGCACAACTATAAAAAATTGGCCGATTGCAAGTTGAGGCCAAAAATATGACTGACCAGCATTTAATGCTGGGAAAATGTTGGAAGTGCTAAAAAAAATCCCAAAAATAATGGACAATGTATGGTAGTAGGTGAGACAGACTAATGTATGCAAAACTGCTCGAGAAATGCACAAAAAATCATGACTGGAAGAGAAAATGCATTGAAAGGCAATAGATTGACTACTCTAGAATGAGCTACCTTCTCCATCAAAATGAGTGACATTTAGTTTGAGCTTCTAAAGTCCTTGTTTGACTCAGACTGAGGCTCATAGGCAGGAGGTGGCCCTTCTTACACCAGCGATAACATTGGGCCTTTGAAGACTTCTTCTTGTCACCCCTCTTTGAAGTTACAAGAGCCTCACTAGAACCTTCATGAGATGGAAGCCTGCCTTGTACAGGCAAAGATGCCTTATGCTTAGGCAACGTCTAGGACTTATGGGTAAAGCTCATAGGTGTAGATGATGTCTGTACCCTCAAAGCAATCGCCATTCCATCAAACGCCAGGGGAGCTTGTAGAGTACTGATCCCATGAGATGAGCCTTTGGAAGCGTAGATTGCATGTGTCGAAGCTAGTCTTGCTCCTATGTAACATGGAGCAGAAATGATTGAATGTCCTTAGGCTCAAACTTCATCCACTGAAGCTTTTCATTAAGGATTGCTACACTCATGGTGGAGGGTGCCTTCTACAACATTTGAAGCTTCGACCATACTTTGGGGGATGTCTTGCAGGAGATAACCGCCGGTAGAACTTGTTTAGAAATACATTGAAGAAGAGCAGAATAGGCATGTGCATAATCCATATCCATGTAAGCACAGCTTCCTCATGGTTGTCCTCATCAAAAGCTTTTGGAATGGGAAAATGACGCTGAGGACGTGGAATAGCTCCACAAACAAGATACCATAACCGCTTTTGCATGAACCAGGCTTTCATGGTAGCACTCCATGTTACATAGTCAAGTCCATGTAACTTACCATTAGTAGAAGCGCACGGGGGAGCCATATGGAGAGGATAACACAGAATCGATTGAAAAAAGAAAAACATCCAACAAGCATTGCTAGAAGGCAGCAAATGCTGTTGCCCAGCCTGTAGAGGCATTAAATGTAGTAAACGTAGGAGCTTGATATCAAAATGCAGGTTAATCAACAATAAAATAATGTAAAAAATCAGGATGCAGCCTGCTATGCTTTGTATCCACTTCATGTATCTAGTGTGCATGACCATGTTATTGACGTGACCGAGCATCCAAGTGTTTCCTTGTGGCATGGCCGGTTGGGACACATGAGTCAAACTGGAATGAAAGTGCTTTCTTGTTTGGGTTACTTGTCTTGTCTTGGTTATGGTGATTTTGAGGATTGTGATCATTGTGTTTATGCTAAACATGCACAAGACGTCTCATAAGAAGTCTCTTTCGCTGAAATCTTCTTCTCTAGAGTTAGTACATTCCGATGTATGTCAGATGCCAGTGTTATCTTTAGGGGGAAATAAATATTTTGTCACCTTTGTCGATGATGCTAGATGGGAGGTATGGGTTTACCCTATTCGTAGCAAGGACGAAGTGCTTGACAAGTTTAAAAAATTCTTGGCATTGGTTGAGAATTAGAGTGATAAGACACTTAAGTGACTTCGTTGTGACAATGGTGGGGAATATGTGTCCAAGGCCTTTTAGGCATTCTGTGACAGCAAAGGGATAAAGAGGGAGCTCAGTGCCCCTCATAAGCCACCCCAAAATGGAACTGCAGAGCGTATGAATCAGACCATATAGGATAAAGTCTGTACGATGCTGTCTCATGCTGCATTACCCCATTTTGGGCAGAGGTTGTTATGACAGCCGTACACTTGATTAATCGTTAACTAAACATGTCTTTGGGAGGGGGAATTCCCCAAGAAGCGTGGTCCGGCAAGCCACCTTTGTATGCACACTTGAAAGTGTTTGGCTGTGAAGCATTTGTGCACATACGTAAGGAAGAACGCAACAAACTGGAGCCAAAGTCCTGTAAATGTATTTTCCTAGGATATGGTGATGAAGGTGAAATGGGGTATAGATTATGGGAGCTCGAGAAAAGGAAAGTTGTACGCAGCAATGATGTTATCTTCTAAGAAGATCGCGTGCACAAACAGCCCGAAAGAACACATGAAGTCGGTAGGGCTGTATTCTGGGAAGAAATACCTTTTGGACAGCAAAATGTGCCCGGTGTACAGTAGCCAATACCTGATGTAAATGAACCTGCAAATGCAGAAAATAATGCTAGAAATGATCAGCCAGCCATTGCCCATAATGATGAGCCACTGGATGTGCATGAACAACCAAGAGAGCAAGTTGTTAATGCTAATTTGCAAGCTGAAATGCCAGGACAGCAAGGTGAGAATGGAAATTTGCAGGCTCAACAACGAGCAAACAATGACCATTGGGTTAGGAGATCGTCTAGGGCTACTAGACAACCTGATAGATTCATTCCTGGTGCAAACAATACAGCTAATTATGTAATATTGAGAGACTGTGGTGAGCGGTCTTGTTTTCAAGAAGCAATGGACAGACAGGATATCAAGAAGTGGTATAAAGCCATGTTGTTAGAGACGGATTCTCTTGAGAAAAATGGCACTTGTGACTTAGTGTAGTTGGCTAAAGGACAGAAAACCCTTCCATGCAAATGTGTTTACAAGATTAAGGTTACTTTTAGTTCCTCGCCAAAGTGCAAAGCAAGATTGGTTGCGAAGAGGTACAAGTAGGAACATGGAGTTGACTTTGATGAGATATTCTCTTCTGTAGTCAAGATGACTACATTGAGAACTATTTTGGGCTTGGTTGCAGCTGAAGATATGGAGCTCATACAAGTGGATGTAAAGATTGCATTCTTACATGGTGATCTGCATAAAGATATATATATGCAGTAGCCTGAAGGATTTGTGGCAAAAGGGAAAGAGAAGATAATATGTAAACTCAAAAGGAGTTTGTATGGGCTTAAACAAGCAGTAAGAGAATGGCATCAAAAGTTTAATACATTTATGCAGTCTCAGGGTTTTCATAGAAGTCAAGAGGATCACTGCTTGTATACCAAGAAGGCAGCAGATTGCAGTCGGATTATCTTGGTTCTGTATGTTGATGACATGTTGATTGCTGGCAGGGATACTCATGCCTTGGACTCACTGAAGCAAAGTCTTCATGATGGCAGCTTTGACATGAAGGATCTTGGTGATGCAAATCACATTCTTGGCATGCGAATACTCAGAGATAGGTCAAAAGAATTACTCTATCTATCTCAGGAGGAGTATATCTCCAAGGATTTGCAACGTTTCAATATGGAAGGGGGGAAAACAATTGGGGTTCCATTGTCTCCATATGTGAAACTCAGTGCAGAGGACAACCCTACA
Source organism: Lygodium microphyllum (assembly GCF_053477565.2). NCBI lineage: Eukaryota > Viridiplantae > Streptophyta > Polypodiopsida > Schizaeales > Lygodiaceae > Lygodium > Lygodium microphyllum. The sequence continues at coordinate 226,265 of NW_028229566.1, read as the reverse complement.
TCTGATGATGAGAAGGCTGAAATGGCCAAGAGGTACACATTCTGACATTGCCTTTGCAGTGGGAGTGGTTAGCAGATGCATGACAAACCCTAGTAAAAAGCATTGGGAAGCAGTGAAAGGTATTATGAGATACCTCAAAGGCACAAAGGATTTGTGCATCTGCTTTGGAAAGCAGAAGGCATCTGTCATTGGCTTTACGGATGCAGACTATGCTGGTCATGCGGATTGTAGAAAGTCCACTTCTAGGTGTGTGTTTACCTTCACAGGAGGAGTAGTCTCTTGGATCTCTAGGCTACAAAAGTGTGTTGCATTGTCTACTATAGAGGCAGAGTATGTGGCTGCCACTGAGGCATGCAAGGAGACTTTATGGCTTTCATGTCTGGTGGGAGAGCTTGGCATTACAGAGTTACCTGTTCTCCATTGTGATAGTCAAGAGTGCTATCATGCTAGCACGGAATCCCATCTGTCATGCAAAGACGAAGCACATACAAGTGAAGTATCACTTCATTAGAGATGTACTTGACAGCAAGAGCATTGAGCTTGTCAAAGTGCATACAGATGATAATGCTACAGATCTTCTCACGAAGGGTCTTCCAGCAAAGCAGTTTGCTCATTGCTGACAGACATAGTTGCCTTCGTACGTCGTACAAACAGGTTCATACGGTACCAACCGTATGGTGCCATATGGTACGTATCTGTATGAATTCGTACGAATTGTTGGGTCTATTTGGGCCACGTCGATTGTGCCACCTGGATCTCGCGTCCCATGTTTTTTGCGCCCCCGCTTTTACTCCGCCTGCCTATATGGCACTTTTTGGAGGGTGGGAAGCCTTGGATACCTCACCCCACCCCCTTTTCCAGCTATGCACTCCCTTCCCTAGCCCTCTTTGGATTCCTTCTAGTTGGTAGCTCTCTCTTTGACTGTTGACCCCTCTTTGACTGTTTGAACTTTGACCCTTCTCTCATCTACAAAAGGTGCTCCTCTCCTCCATACTTCAACACCAATTCAGCAAGCACTTGTGACTTACCATTCTCATCTTCCTCTCTTGGATCTTGATTCTTGAATGGACTTGTGATTTGTCATTCTCAAATCTTACCTCCCATCCCCTCTTTCCCGCACCTTATCAAAGGATTTGCCATTCTCAAATCTCATCTCCCATCCTCTCTATCTTGCACCCTATCAAAGCATTTGCCATTCTCATCTCCCATCCCCTCTCTCATTCTTGCTCTTTCAACTTTACCCCAACCCTCGGGCCTCTCAAGTCTCCCTCTCAACTTTCAAGAGTCGAGACTCAAGCATCTCTCTCTCTCTCTCTCTCTTTGTGGCCTCTTTATCCGTCATTGGGACCATGACTTGTGAGAAGCATGAGGCCTTCAATTTGCATGCGATCCATGTGGAGAGGGACACAAAGAAGTCCAACTCCCACCATTGGACATGCAAGTATTGTGGGAAGCGCTATATAAGTAGTGCAACTCGGCTTCTCCAACATCTTTCCAAGACGGGGGGGGGGCAAGTTACTCCATGCAAGGAGATCCCTCAAAACATTACGGAGGAGATTCTTGCCAAGATGAGAGGGGGATCCACAAGGGGAGGAAGCGGCTTATCGGCACCAACTCCTATGCCTACTAACGAGGAAGCAAAAGCAATGGAAGAAGATGGTAAAAGCCATTGCCAATGTGGGTCCATGTGAATGATGGATCTGTGTCACATACAACTGTTGAGAAACCCTTCACCCTTCACCCTTCACCCGCAGTTCGCGTTTTTGCATTTCTGCGTTTTGCGTTTAGGGTTTGCAGCTCCAAAAAGGGGTGCGATCCTAGACTGACTGTGCCTATTTATAGGCCACTCTCTCATTCATTCCTTATGGCTGATTCATTTAGTCCGTCGCCTTTTCTCTCCAGTCTCTCTACTAGCCTCACACCTCTTCAGGAGGACATTGCGGTTCGTGGTTCGTGGCTGTCTTCATCATCTTCCTTGTGCTATGGCACCCTTGTTCCCTTGTATCACATTCACTCCATGATTCAGATCTTCATCATTCCAGTCATCAGAGTTTCTTCTCTCTTCTCTTCTCTTCTCCATGTTTGCCAAGTTCACTCCATGTTCCTCCCCGCCAACCCTACTGTCTCGGTGGTATGTCATCTTTTGACATGGTATCAGAGTTGGATCTGCTCAAACAACGGCAAAGATCCTCCACTCCAGTGACAGTAAAGACCGGTGGCAGGTTCGGCATCCACTCTTCTTCTTCCGGTGCATCAAAATCTCGGTTTTGTAGGTTTTAGGTGTTTCAGCTTGCTGCCCACACTCTTTTCGTGGAGGACATTGCAGTCTCAGCTGTCCCTTGCTATTATCTATAGTCTACCATCTGTTTTCAGCCTATCACACACTGTTCGGAGCTGATTTCAGCATATTGACTGCTGCTGCTGTTTTGTTCCTACGTTTTTAGTCTTTTTCATTGCTGTTCGTGCTTCACACTACCCTCACACCCCTTGAGGCGGACATTGCGGTTCGTGGTTCATGATGGCTGATCTCTTCCTTCTTCAGCAAGGCATACTGGTATCCATGGCTTCTTTACCAATAGATGACCAAACTACTGAGTGCTCCTATTGTGGCATCACCGGATACACCACCGATGCTTGCCGACTTCGACCTTTGCTCCCCACCCCCTCGGAGTATATGCATCTTTCACCAGGCACTCCTTGTGCCGCCTTTCCTCCCATAGAGATTGTTCTACATCGGCTATCAGAGTACTATGATCAAGGCAATAAGACGCATCCGATGCGCACTAAGTCCTGTCTAGCACATGGAGGATCGATTGGTGCTATGACCTCTTGGAGATCGTTGCAATGTCAGCGGCAGTCTTCTCCCATCTATTTTCGGGTACAGTGGCTACTATGGCCTGCGGTTTTGCAATCCACTCCATTAAGAGAGAGAGATTGTTTGATATCGTCTCCTCGTCAGTCCGCTTCTTCGAGAGACAATGGCTGCTCGACTCCTTCCTCTTCTTCAGCTACCCAGTTCGCTCCACTTAGAGACAACGACTGTTGCCCACCTCTTGCTCATTCTGAGCCCCACCCTTCCCCACTCTCGACTACTCAGGTTCGAGAGGCTACCTCTGGGAGCTCTTCGGCACTGCAGATACCTTCTTTGGCCCGATCGGCAACACTTCCTTCGTGATCAGACATTTCAGAGTCCGTGATCCATGAGTTTTTGGATTCCCTATCTACTTCAGAGGGGGATGCTATTTCTTTTTCCTCAGAGGGGGCATCTACTTTTTCTTTGACTTCAACAGAGGCCCCTCCACCTTCCATGTCGGAGGGGGAACCTACTCCACATGAAGTTCTTCACCCATCCTCTACTTTCTTGGGGTGGCTGTCTTCGACCAGTCATCTCTTCTATTGATACCCAGGATCTTCAGGTACCACCTAGATCGAGACTTGGAGGTTCAGCTGCGACTTGGTTACGAGGCCTTTGTATTCCTTCCAGTATGGATGCACGGAGCTAGTGGCTTTTTTCCCGAGGTTGAGTTTCGGGTTCTCCAGTTCACTCTGTCTACTGTTCTTTACTATAGGTTCCCTTTCCGGTGGAAATCTTGGATCTTAGGAATCCTCTACATCTTTTTCCTCCTCTTCTCTTCTTGCCTTGGTCACTAGGTTAGCATGGAGCCACCTCCCAAGATCGAGTACGGGCATATCCTTATGGTTCTCGGAACCCCACAAAGTCCAACATTCCTCCTATGCATTGCATGTTTTTTTTATCTTTGTACTAGGGCTCTTGGACAAGTGAACAATTTTTCCACGAGGGACACTGTCCAAGTGGCACCTGTTGCATGAGCATTCTTCAGTATGTAGCATTGCATCTCCACCTCACTCTTCTCTTGTTCCCCTTTTTGGGCCTGAGAGGGGATATTGAGAAACCCTTCACCCTTCACCCGCAGTTCGCATTTTTGCATTTGTGCATTTTGCGTTTAGGGTTTGCAGCCCCAAAAAGGAGTGCCATCCTAGACTGATTGTGCCTATTTATAGGCCACTCTCTCATTCATTCCTTACGGCTGGTTCATTCAGTCCGTCACCTCTTCTCTCCAACCTCTCCATTACCCTCACACCCCTTCAGGAGGACATTGCGGTTCGTGGTTCGTGGCTGTCTTCATCATCTTCCTTGTGCTATGGCACCCTTGTTCCCTTGTATCACATTCACTCCATGATTTAGATCTTCATCATTCAAGTCATCAGAGTTTCTTCTCTCTTCTCTTCTCTTCTCCATGTTTTCCGAGTTCACTCCGTGTTCCTCCCCTCCAACCCTACTATCTCGCTGATACGTCATCTTTTGACAACAACGACATGAGGACGAGAAAGATTGATGAAGAGAAGGAGAGGATTGATAGAGCCCTTGATCCTATTCGGGCTGCATGGATAAAATATGGTTGCTCCATTCTCACCGACGGATGAAGTGAACGTAAGAAATGGGGCATCATCAACATACTCGTCTCATGTCTACTTGGCACTTACTTTTTGCGGGGCCGTAGATACTGGCAAGAGGCGGAGAAAAATGACGGGCGCATTCATCTACCGTTGCATTCGACAAGCCATCATTGAGGTATACATTGCAATTTGTGTTTTAAATTTGTTTCACTTTCTTTCATTAGGATAATATCATGATTCATAATTGAAATTTGATTTATACATAACTTGTAATTTGTAAATTGTAGTTGTAGGTGGGCCCCTCAAATGTGGTGCAAGTTGTTATCGACAATGCATCGAATTGTCGGTGTATGGGCCGTTTGCTTGAGGCCGAGTTTCCTAAGATTGTGTGGACTCCATGTGTAAGTCATTGTTTGGACTTGCTCATGGAGGACATTGGGAAGCTCAAGTGGGTGAAGAGGGTGGTCCGCAAAGCTACATCAATTGTCACATTCTTCACGGTAAAGGTAAAGGTGTTTGCGATGTATCGTGAGCATAGCACACTGGAGTTGAAGAAGCCTTCTTCAACTCGCTTTGCTTACATGTGGTTATTGCTGGAGTGTCTTTATGAGGTGCGGTCCGCCTTGCGCCAGATAATGGTGTCCACTCTATGAAATGAGTGGGATGAGCATGACACAGAGGAGGCCAAAGCCATGCAACGCTTGTGCCTTAATGAGCAGTTTTGGCAAAAAGTCCGTACTGTTGTCATTGTCGTGACTCCCTTTTATAGGGTGTTATGTATGAGTGATTGCGAGGGGTCCACCATGGGCCTTCTTGTTCACTTCTTTAGAGCGGCATTGGCGGAGGCAGGTGCTTGTATAGTGATCACAGAGACACAACGTGCACATGTTTTAGAGATAGCAAAGAGAAGATGGGCGTGGATGCATAAGCCCATCCATGGTTTTGCCGTAGGGGTATATCTGGCCTATAAGTCACCGGCAGTCATGGATAGAGAGTTCCGTTCAGACCAGCTTGCTTATTTGACTCGTGTGGTCCTTGTGGATGACCACAATGCAGTGCTAGAGGAGCTAGGATGCTATGTAGATCAGAGAGGGCATGTGGCTTTTGCTTCTTCCACTTGTTGGAGGAGAGAATCACTTGTGAGGCCTTTATTTTGGTGGCAAAACTTTGGATACACACTACAGACCCTTTAGCCCTTAGCCATGAGGGTCCTTGCCCAGGATTGCTCTTCGAGTGCATGTGAGAGAAATTGGAGTGCCTATTCTCTCATTCACACGAAGATTCGTAATTGGCTTAGCACACAACAGTTAGAGCGGCTAGTCTATTGCCGCACTAACTTACGCATGATGAGGGCTATGATGAGCATGGGTAGTCCGAAGCAAGTAAAGTTTAAACACTTAATTGTAACATTAAAAATTTGTTGTTTTAACTTTTAAACTTTGAACTTTGAAGTTTAAACTTTTTACTTTACAATTTAGACTTTAGTATTTACAATGATCAATCTTACGTGCATCATTGCATTGTGTAGGTGAATGTTGATACATTCAAGTTGATGTGCGACACTCTTCCGAGTATATACATAAGGAGGTGGACGAGGAGGAGATGATTTTTGCAGGGCTCTATAGAGAGCTTATAGCAGCAGATACTCGTGATACTCGCAGTCAGCATGTTCATGGACGAGGAGTTCGAGTAGGTGGTAGTAGGGGCATGGTCATTCGATGCCCTCCATCATCGAGGAGGGGTGGTTCGAGTGGCTTGTAGACATATATAAGGCGGGGCTCTAGTAGCTCACATCCTGTGCCTCATGATGACATCCCCCCCTTGCCAGCACCACCTAGGGAGCCATCATTTGATGATGATGGTAACCTCATCAGTGAGGATAAGTACGAGCGTGTCTCATCATAGGATGCCGAGGAGTCATCTTCAGACTCTGTTGATGAGCACTTAGATGGTTCTGATGATGATGATGATGATGCCTCATCATAGATTCATATGACATAGGTCTCTGTTTTTTTTGTATCAAATATACTAGACTGTAGTTGTATCGCATGTTTTGCGTAGTGGCTAGCCCATGCAACCGCTGACCGTGATGGTCACCCTCATGTATTCATCTTATTCTGTAATGAAATGGCTATTTCCACTTTAAACATGTATTCTATGATCTATCATTTAATGACTTATGATTTTTGTTATTTAAAAAATCATCTTAAAATTTTTTCATACTAATATCATACCGTACCTTATAAAATCATAAGGTACCAATTAGTAGCGTATTTTATCGTACCGTACCGTATCGTACCTTTCATACCTGACAACTATGCCAATAGATGATGGGAGTTGGATAGATATATGTATTTAAGCTTTGTACATACTTATACTTAGCTGATTCTTTTCTCCCCTTAAGGCACATTGCCTTTAGATGGGAGGTTGTTGGGAATAAAGAGCCATCGTGCTTTTTATATGTGCACAGGTGTGAACACACCCTTAGCACATTTATACTTTCATATATATATATATATATCTAAAAGCCTAAAGAGGTACACTTGTCATTGTACCCAAGAACATCAAGTGTCGTGCTCACTCTCCCCTCTACTCTACACTTTGCTCTCTACTCTTTGTGTGTATTATCTTGTGTGTATTATCCGTCGCGTTCACTCTCATCTCCGTGCCAGGTTCTAACATGCAGAGCCCATAGTCCACACCTAGTTGGTCCATGCCATCGTAGGAGACCTCATTTGCAAATACAAAGGATAGTACATTGCCATCGGGGGATCATATCTTGCGCAAGATACCAATCTTTTTAATGAAAAATTTTGCAATATTTGTCGAGGGATGGCTTTGCATACATAAAGCTTGCAAAAGTGTCAACCTCAAAGCAACGATATGGAAATTAACATCCAATGAAGTTGCTTCCCCCATCCTTTTAGGAGTAGTCACATGCTACCAAGAAATCCACACCTGGCCCAAATGATTCCCTTTCTTTTTCCACAACACAAGCAGATAGACTGAACGAGTTCCAAAAGAGACTTCTTAGTCCAAGGAAGTAAGGGCAAAAAAAACGAGATCATACTAATCATGAGGCATTGAGCAACTTTAAGTCTTACATGAAGAGGCCAATCTTGAGATTTCCAATACATAAATCGATCGTGTATCTGGGGTGACATCGAATCAAGTAAGGCATGAGGAGCTACATCCACACCAATAGGATAACCCAAGTGTGGGGTAATATCTTCTTTAGAAATCATAGCTCCTTGCCAACCCAAAGCTTGCAAATCACTCTCCGTACAAGAAATTGGTGTAGATTTTTGTGCACTAATATGAAGCCTCGAAGCTAAAGCAAAGAGATTCCACGTAACCATTACCAGATTCACATTAGTTTGATCAGCCTTGAGAAACATAAAGGAATTATCAGCCAAAGATTGACCCAAAAGTTAGGCCCATTGGGAAGAGACAAACCAACAATCTCACCTTGATCAGCCAACTTATCCAACAAAGAGAGCATTGGGTGAGTGACTTAAGGCAAATATCAAAGGACTGAGAGGGCAGCCTTGCCGAAGAGAACGAGACAAGGCAATTTCATTAGTGATTCCCCCCCATTAAGTACAATATGTGCCACAACACCTTGACTAATGATATCAATAAGAGAAGTCATGGGAGGACCAAAGTCCATGGTAGACATGAGCTGCCGCAAGAAAGACAAGCTAACATGATCAAATGCCTTTTCAAGATCAAGCTGAAGCATAACAACCTGCTGGCGAGAGGCTTTGGCATAATCAATCCCTAGTTGAACATTCAAAATGTTATGCATGATATTCCGTCCCTTAATGAAACTATATTGACGTTGATGAACTAAGTGCGGAATACTTTTTGCAATCTATTGGCAATGATTTTAGAAAATATTTTATACAAAGAATCCATAATAAAAATGGTTCTTCATTTTTCATCGAAGTCGGAGAAGGAACCTTGGGCAACAATCGAATCATTGCAATCTTCCAATTTGAAGGCATCAAACTAGAATTCTAGACTTGTTGACACAGGCAAGTTAATGGGTCCTTAAGTTGCTCAACATGGGCCGAAAACAGCTCATTAGGAAGCCCATCCCAGCCAGGGCTTTTCCCACATGGTAAATGGGACAACACATCCTCCACTTTAGCCTCTGAGAAATCAGCCTCCATCAAATCAACCCATGCAGGCTTAATCTAATTACTAACCAAGTCACAAATGTATCGAGAGTAGAGATAACAACATCAGAAAGAATCTCCTATGGACCCAACAAAGATTTATAATAGTCGATGCACATTTGAATGATACAGTCAGTAACCATATCACCTTGCTCATCCAACAAACACACAATATTTTCCCGAGCGTATTTTTGACGTAAACAAGCAAAGAATTGATGAGATTGACAATTATTATAATACAAAGCTTCCGCTCCGGGCCAGCAATTTGTATTTAGCATATTTCTCCTCTTGAAGAGATTGAACTCTACATTTCAACCATTCAATGCATGTAACCAAGTCATCAGTAGTATCCCCTGATTGATATAGAAATGACTGAGCCAACAAAATTTGTGAATGTTGCAATTCAGCTTGAAAAGAAGAAGCATGCTGAATACCATACTGTTGGGACAACACATGTGCATTATTCCTAAAAATAGCCCATGCTTCCATATCCCCAGATAGAACCCTCGAGCTAAAAGAAGCAATCAATTGCTGGATACACTCCAAAAATAGATTTTGTAGCAAAAAAGATTGATTGAAATGCAAAGGCAAACGAGCAAGCAGAGCCTTAAAGGCATGAACCGGCCCGTGAGTCAATTCCAAAACCAAGGGAAAGTGATCTGACAAGACATGCTATCGCTTCACCCACATATCAATCACTACTGGAAGAAAAGAATCACTCTGACAAATGTATATCCTATCAAGTCTGACCCAAGTATTTGGATGCTGAAGAGAGTGATAAGTATATCTAGACTATGAAGGATGCATCCAAGACCACATGTCTTGTTTCAAAGACATAGTTGCCATTGCATCCCAAGCCTGACGCTCAAGACTATTCATGACCGAGTGAGGTGAAGTCGCTTGATCTGCAGATACGCATGCATTAAAATTAGCCATAACAAAACCTTGATGAGCCATGGAAAGGCAATGCAAGTGATTCCAAAAATGATGGCGTTCCCGAGCAATAGAGGGAGCATAGACGTCCACTAGCCACAAAACCTCACCCTCATATATGATTTCTAGCATTAGAAATTTGCCGCGAGCATCTTGAGAAACCAAGGATGGTTGCAAGGAAGATTGAACAGCCAACATAACTCCAGATTTATGTGGAACTTGTCCACTAAAAAACATTGTATAATCCTTATATACATAAGAAGAACCTGCCAAAGCATGTTGTTTGTGCTCCACGGCTCAAAAAACATCCGAATTACCAGCAAAAGCAATTCTCCATAATTGATACTGCTTACTGCCAGAAGAAATGCCTTTAACATTCCATAAAACAAGTCTCACGATAAACAAAAAGAGAGAACTACTGAATCATAACTTTCCCCTTAACATCTGTAGCTTTAATAGCTTGAAATCTCTCCATCTCACTATGGATCACATCCACAAGATGGGCAAGAGGCAAAGGAGGAGAAACATCTCGTTGCTAAGTCAAAGGCTGGGGATCACGCTCTTGTATATCCATGTCAGGGTCCAAAGAATGCTACAAAGCCTCAAGGCTACTATCACACTCAAAAATAAAATGGCCCAATTGGCTACATCGAAAGTAGCGTCCAGCAAATGTCCCCATTTGGGCTCAAAAACCAACGTTTGCAACCGAGGGACCTCAAAACGAATTTTAGTAGGCTGAGGTTTGCTAGTGTCCCAAAGCATACAAGCCCTGTTTCTATCACAGGAGGCCAAATGGGATTCCACCAACACCTTGCCAAGGGATCTCAAAACCAAAGGAAGAAGACGCCAAAGATGTGCAGGAAAATTAACTATCTCCACCTAGATTGGGCATGTCTGCCTAAGAACCTCTTGAAACTTTTCAAGGCCTCCATGGACCATATGGACCAGTTGACCATCCAAAAACAAAGGAATACGTTGCATAATGCGAGCATGCACATCCGGAGTACAAAAAAGGACCTCAAAAAACCCCTTTGGTCCATCATAAATCTCTTCCATCAGAGAAGCTTGCACTTGCCCAAGAACGTCATCATGATGGGCATCATCATCACAAGCATGGACTGCAGCCAAGCCCAAATCCGAGCGATCAAAGGAGTCCTGCCCGTAAAATAAAGAATGGCTACCCTCTCATGAAAGGCAGCAATCTGCTATAAAACTAGGTCAGTTCCCATGACAGCAACCGCATGATCCCCTTGCGGTAAAGAGCTCGCTTTACTCTCATTAGCATGAACATAATCAGACATAAGATTGTTGGCAGTGGCAAGCATGAACTGGAAAGACTCATCAGCCTGTGAGCAAGAAACACGAACACCTTGCTCAAGCAAATCTGGAGTACACAAAACTGGTTCATCAACCATCATCTTATGGCATTTTCCCATCTCATCCCCTTCCATGAATTGACCAGAATCCTCGGCCAAAGGGTCACCATCCGACTCAACCAATTCTTTCTCATTTCATGCCCAATATGCTCGTCAAGAAAGGCCACATCAATACCACTTAACGCCTGCGTATTAGCCATAATAACTCTCTCTCTCTCTCTCTCTCTCTCTCTCTCTCTATGTGCTGGTTACAAGATCTGTTCTCAACCCTGACTGGCTGTCTCAGTGTCTGTACAGAACCTGCCTCTGTCTTCAGACCTGTGTGTAGACTGCACCTGTTATGCAGTCAAGCTGTGCTGGACTGCACTTGTGCAACAGACCTCACGATGTGCCTTCAGACCCTCTGTGCAGGTTGTCAGTCTGCAATTTGTCAATCAAGCAGGTTTTCCCTGAAGCAGGTCGTCAGTCTGCTGGTGATCTCATCAGTCTCGAAGTGAGCAGTCTTTTCAGCTGTTTGCCATCTCCTTCCAGAGTTTGCGATAGGGCAGAATAGATCTCCTCTCTGTGCTGTACGCCAAAGGTCCCTCACAGGCCGCAGGTATACAGTGTGCCATCATGGACAGCATTTCCTCTCTCTCTCTCTCTCTCTCTCTCGGCCGGCTATAATCTATTCACTGTTGGGAGCTATCTTGGACTGCAGGCAAGTGTTTTTTCATCGTGGATGCAAAAATTGATGCTGTTATTATAGATTCGGTCAGATTCTGTATACATACACTCTCTCTCCTGAGAGGGCTGCTATTTCGCTGTTGGGAGCTATTTTGGGCTGCATACAAGTGCTTTTTCATAGTGGATGCAAAAATTGATGCTGTTATTACAGATTTGGTCAGATTTGATGCCTGAAGGTTAGGATTGGTGAGAGTAATCCGGACACACTAATGGGGCAGCGCAGGGCTAATCTGCATGAATTGGCATAGAGATATTGGTTGCTGTTTGGGATTCTTTGCTGCTGAATTAGGGCTTTCAGTGGGATCTCCTGATTGAATGTCAGAGATCTAGAGCATGGCCTCAATTCTAGTAGTTTAGCATGTTCTTCTAACTAGAAATTTCCAGTATAAGGTAAAGAAATACCATAAGGGTTCTGACATTTGGGACCAGTCTTTCTTTGTCTCTAAGCAGGAGCACTCTAGCTCACACCTCTATGTGGTCTATTTCATGACTTGTTTGATTAAGTAAATGTGCTTGTAGATTAGTAGTTAATACTTCCCTTCGGTTTCTAAATGCCGGTTTCAAGGGGCAGCATCACTCAGATAACCCAAAGAGCACCAACAAAAACATGATATCATGGGCCAAAAAAAAAAAGAGCTCCTGCAAGAAACAAAGACCCAAGGTGCAGAAGAATTGTCCCATCTTGCAATTGTGATCACCAGCAAGATGCAACAGCTCATTTGAAGATGAAGGGATAGTGCACAAGTGCATCAAATTTTAAATAATGAATCAAGACAGCGAGGGATGGATTTACTCAGCCAAATCCACAAGCCAAAAAAGAGTGAGTCCAAATAAACCTCTAAGGCCAATCACCAAAGCAAGCCAAAGCTGGGGGTATACAAATTAGTCTAAAACAGGCTCTTGTAGACATTAAAAAGGAAAAACCACACTATTCAAATATAAACTCATGGTAAGACAGACCAATAAAACTTTTGCTTTGTACATTTTTTTGTCACAGATATTCTTACATGAGCCAAGAGCATACTTTCAGATAGAGTTCAAAATGTTTACTCATAAGAAGATGGTTTCCCTGCTGTTAGCTGGCTGTGAACTTGTTTCCAGAATTTTACAATTTGATCAGCCAGTTTGAAAAGTATTGTTTGGTTTGACATATGTTACAGGGCTTTCTACGCATTGATGAACATCCTCCTGATGCTAACAGAGGCTTTGATCTTCCTTCAGCACTGATCACTTTTCCTGATCAAAACTGTGAAAGACATTATGAGCTTCTTATTTCTGATAATGAGGAGGCTCAAGACTCTCAATTACTAAAAGATTTTCAGGTAGAAGCTCGATAGACAATTTATTGCCTCTTGCTATCTCGTGTTGTTTTGAAAATACTGCCCTAGGTGGACAAGCAGTAACGTGAAAATAAGAACTCTGACTGCAAATGATTGATACAAATACAAGAGGCATCATGTTAGGCATGGTAAGCTAATAGCTTTGCTAAGGGTTTGTTTGAGGAGGGTTGGGAGCTAAGTAGAGTCAGAAAAACTCAAGTTATTTTTGCTTAGATGTCTAGTTTTCTGGCACAGATTTCAAAGTCCCTCTGGGGTGTTTCAAACTCATGTATTGTCTTCTTCTGTATGGCCTTCCCAATACTCCTTTCACAAAATTGAGCCTCTAGGTGACTGATGCAGTAGTTGGACTCTACATGGAAGGGATGATGTCTTTGATGAAGATATCTCTTCTCTTGAAAAATTGGTGGTATTTATCTTTACTGAAACACCAGCAAATTTGGATCTCTTTCATGCTTTGACCTTGCCATGTAAGCTGAACTGGAATCAAAGTACAATTTTACCCTGGAAAAAGGTGTATGGCAACTGGGCCTAGAAGATCTCAGATGGGTTATGGGTTTGAATGTCGGGTAGCTGGTCCTGTATACCTGTATGCATTCTGGGACATGTTTAAGTTGACAGTTGGCTTAGAATATTCTGGTGATGGTTTCTTGAATCAGGCATAAAACTGAGGTAGGATGAGTGAACTCATGCTGTACACTTGAATACTCTGAAATATCTACAGTCAAAGTACAGACAAGCAGAGCGTGCACCCCGACACTAAATAATGATCCAAATAAAGCCGTTTTGGGGCTGTACATGGAAATCAAAATAGAAATGAGGTAGGGAAATATACTAAATGAGTTGATTTCTCAACAAGGGTAGCTTAGAGACAATGAACTCAATGAATAATAATGAATGATTACTCAATAGAATACAATGCTCAATGCAGCAAACACACTATGGAGTTAACAATACTGACCCATGAACTCCCATGTCTTGAGGAACGGGGCAAAGAGTATGAGCTGGAGAGTATATCATACTTTGGTGGATCCCAAAATGCAGCAATGTAGCCTTCATTTGTGTCTGCTAGCAGCAAATGCAGCAGGAAGATGCCGGATTATTGAATAGACGGGCAGAAGATGAAGAGAAAGCTGAAAACACAGCACAAGATGATGATATGGCAGCTGATGGAAGGCCCATAACAGCAAAATGCAGCACTGGAGGCAGCGACCAGTCAAGGTGGCAGCAAGAAGGCAAAATGCAGCCCTTGAATAGGTCGTCTATTGTTGGTGATAGTAGTGCAGCCCAAAACGCAAGGCTACTAGTGAAGATGAGCAGTAAATGCAACCTGCAGATGGTAGATTGCAGCCGCCTTAGTGACCAGCCGGGTGATGTTGGCTGGAAACAGTCTGAATCTGCAATGGGTGGTTGAGAAGTAGGTGCTTGATGGTAGAAGACAATGGTGGGCAGCCTTGGTGGTTGGGATATCCTCAGCGAGAACGGGTTGTGGATAGCACAACTCTAGCACTTGTAAGCTGCAAAAACGAGATTGTGGCCGAGTGGAGGGTAGCATGACTATTTATAGAAAGTTTGGTTTTGTTGGGAATAAAGGGCCATCGTGCCTTTTATATGTGCACTGGTGTGAACACACCCTTAGCACATTTGTACTTTCATATATATATCTATCTATCTAAAAAACCTAAAGAGGTACACTCGTCATTGTACCCAGCAAGTCGTGCTCACTCTCCTCTCTACTCTGCACACACACACACACACTCTCTCTCTCTCTCTCTTTGTGCTGTGAGAAAGCATTGTGTGTCTCGATCCTTGCACTCCCTAACTTAACAAACTGGTATCAGAGCTCACAGGTCGTGCATGCTTTCTGGAGTTGGCACCAGTCGTCAGCATTTGGCAGTTGCAGGAGAGGTGTCACTGGTGAGGAGGAACTGTTGCAGGGTTGCAGGCGGGTAGGTGCTGTAGGAGTCCTAGGCGGGCTCGACGAGCAGTAGATGGCAGTATGCAGTCGTCATTGCAAGGCACATGACAGGTCGTGGACGGCGGGTTAGGCAGTGTGGCGACTGACGATCTGTGTGACTGGATGAGACAGCACGTGACGGGCTGGTGACGATAGGCGGAGGCGACGACCTGTAGGCGACTGGACGGCGACAGTCGCGCGGTGACCTACACGTTGGGTCAACCGAATGTGCACTGGTGTGAACACACCCTTAGCACATTTGTACTTTCATATATATATCTATCTATCTAAAAAACCTAAAGAGGTACACTCGTCATTGTACCCAGCAAGTCGTGCTCACTCTCCTCTCTACTTTGCACACACACACACACTCTCTGTGCTGTGAGAAAGCATTGCGTGTCTTGATCCTCGCACTCCCTGGCTTAACAAACTGGTATCAGAGTTCACAGGTCTTGTACGCTTTCTGGAGTTGGTAAGAGTCGTTAGCATTTGGCAGGTGCAGGAGAGGTGCCGTTGGCAAGGAGGATCTGTTGCAGGGTTACAGGCGGGTGGGTGCTGTAGGAGTCCTAGGCAGGCTCGACGAGCAGTAGATGGCAGTATGCAGTCGTCATTGCAAGGCATATGACAGGTCGTGGATGGCGGGCTAGGCAGTGTGGCGACTGACAATCTGTGACTGGATGAGACAGCACGTGACGGGGCTGGTTGGTGACGATAGGGGGAGGCGACGACCTGTAGACGACTGGATGGCGACTGACGCGTGGCGACCTACACGTTGGGTCAATAGACCCCCCCCCCCCCCCCCCCCCCCCTTTTTTCCTTTTTTTCTCAAAAAAAGAAGTTTTTACCCATCTTCTCTAATGGGGGTGTGCGCATAAGCACAGAGTTCAGATTTGTGCAATCTTGGCCCGAAAATTTGGGGCTTTTCCCGTATTTGGGGATTGTGATGTAGAACAAGATCATTTGTCTCAGAAATTGCAAGAATTTGTGACATTTTGCCTCCGACATTTGGGGCTTTTCATGTACATGCAAGAATTGGGCTGAAATTTACCCAATTTCTCGACATTGATGCACATTGGACCCCTTGCAATTTGGGGCTTTTGCTATTTGGGCGAAATTTGTGCACCGTTTGGTCATTTTATCTACATGCGGGTTTAATTCCATGCAATTTGGACATCTAGCACTTGGAAAAATTTGGGGGTTTTGCTGAAATTGCTCTATTTTGGCAAAATTGGCCTATTCTATGCATGTCAGAGACAGTGTAGATGTATGGTTGATGCTTTGAGCACAAAAATTTGGGGGTTTTGCTGAAATTGCTCTATTTTGGCAAAATTGGCCTATTCTATGCATGTCAGAGACAGTGTAGATGTATGGTTGATGCTTTGAGCACAAAAATTTTGGGGCTTTTGACCTTGCGTGTTAAATTTTGTGCCCGTTGGTACATGTACAACAGAAATTGCAGCTAAAATTTGGGATTTCTCATGTAATGTGATGTATTTGTCCTTGGAAAAGTTGTAATCAGTTGTTGAGTGCTATAGCACAAGGTTTAGTTCTTCTGAAAATTTATCTGCAGATCTGAAATTTCTGCTTTTATGTGGTTATTTATTGCTGGTTGGTACTTGTTTGTACCTTGGTCACTCATGTGACAGTTTGGGCCTGCATGTGCTGAATTTTTTGGTCACATTTTGATCGAAAATCATGGCTGGCAGCAGTGAGAGTAGTCATCTCATCTCATACACATTAAGAAGCTTGAAGGAGCACATAACTTTGCAGTCTGGCAAAAATAGTGCTATAATATCCTCTTACAGAAGAAGCAAACAAAGCCGATTAAGTCCAAAGGGGCAAAGGCCACAGATATGGAACAGGAAGATTGGGATGAGTTAAATGAGCTTGCACGCTCAACCATCGAGCTATCGATTTGTGATGCCTTGTTGTTTAATATTGAAGGTTTGGATTCCGCCTATGCGATTTGGACTCAACTAGAAGAAATGTATGCTCAGAAGAGTGCCGCAAGCAAAGTTTATTGGCTGAAAAAGGTTATGGATTTGCATATGAAAGAGGATACAACAATGTCTACTCACTTGAGTGAGTTTAACTCCATTTTCAGTCAGCTGTTGCCTTGAAGTTCATGATTGATGAAGAATATAAGGCTGCGTTCTTGCTTTGCACTATACCAGAGAGTTGGGATACATTCAGGACTACTATGAGCAATTCTAATGCGATCCTTCTGTATGTTGATGTAGAGAGTGCTCTACTCATGGAAGAAATGAATCGAGAGAACAATGCATCCAGTAAGTCTTCCAGTGCTTTGCAAACTAGGGGCAGATCACAACAGAAAGGCAAATCTGATAGCAAGGGACGCAGTAAATTACGTGGTAAGGATGTTTAATGCCATCATTGTGGCAAGAAGGGTCACTTTAAACGTGACTGCTACAAATCGAAGAAAGAGAAAGGAAAGGGCAAGAAGACAGATGATAGCAAGGAAGAGAAGAAATAGAGTTAGCCTAAGAAGACCAGTGTCAAAATTGAAGAGGTGAATGTAGTCACTCAAGATAGTGACAGTGGGAATGAGGTGCTTTTTGTCTCTTCACACTCTAGTACACATGCTTTACTTGTAGATACGGATGATGACATGCATACTTGGATTCTAAATTCAGGTGCTAACTATGCATGTGACATTGCAGGTATTGGCAGTGTCTAGTTGTAGTTTTCAGCATGGTTCTGTCTTAATACTTCAGAATGTATGGCATGTATCTCAGCTCAAGAGAGCTTGATTAGCATAGGGCAGCTAGATGATTATGGATTTCATACCACCTTTGGTGATGGGAAATGGAAGATTTGTAAGGGATCTAGGGTTATTGCAAGAGGTTGCAAGAGTGATGCTTTGTATCCACTTCATGTATCTAGTGTACGTGACCATGTTGTTGCCGTGATCGAGCAGCCAAGTGTTTCCTTGTGGCATGGCCGGTTGGGACACATGAGTCAAAGTGGAATGAAAGTGCTTTCTCGTTTGGGTTACTTGCCTTGTCTTCGTTATGGTGATTTTGAGCATTGTGATCATTGTGTTTATGGTAAACATGCATAAGACGTCTCTTTTGCTGAAGTCTTCTTCTCTAGAGTTAGTACATTCCGATGTATGTTAGATGCCAGGGTTATCTTTAGGGGGAAATAAATATTTTGTCACCTTTGTCGATGATGCTACATGGAAGGTATGGGTTTATCCTATTCATAGCAAGGACGAAGTGCTTGACAAGTTTAAAAAATTCTTGGCATTGGTTGAGAATTAGACTGATAAGACACTTAAGTGACTTCGCTGTGACAATGGTGGGGAATATGTGTCCAAGGCCTTTTAGGCATTCTGTGACAGCAAAGGGATAAAGAGGGAGCTCATTGCCCCTCATAATCCACCCCAAAATGGAGTTGCAGAGCATATGAATTAGACCATATAGGATAAGGTCCGTACGATGGTGTCTCATGCTGCATTACCCCATGGTTTTTGGGCAGAGGCTGTTATAACAGCCGTACACTTGATTAATTGTTCACCAAACAGGTCTTTGGGAGGGGGAGTTCCCTAAGAAGTGTGGTCGGGCAAGCCACCTTTGTATGCACACTTGAAAGTGTTTGGCTGCGAAGCATTTGTGCATATACGTAAGGAAGAACGTAACAAACTTGAGCCAAAGTCCTGTAAATGTATTTTCCTAGGATATGGTGATGAAGGGTGAAATGGGGTATAGATTATGGGATCCCGAGAAAAGGAAAGTTGTACGCAGCAATGATGTTATCTTCCGGGAAGATCGCATGCACAAACAACCCGAAAGAACACATAAAGTTGGTAGGGTTGTATTCCGGGAAGAAATACATTTTGGACCACAAAATGCGCCCGGTGTACAATAGCAAATACTTGCTGTAAATGAACCTGCAAATGTAGAAAATAATGTTGGAAATGATCAGCCAGCCATTGCTCATAATGATGAGCCACTGGATGTGCAGGAACAGCCAAGACAGCAAGCTTTTAATGTTGATTTGCAAGCTGAAATGCCAGGACAGCAAGGTGAAAATGGAAATTTGTAGGAATAGCCAACAAACAATGATCATTGGGTGAGGAGATCATTTGGGGCTGCTAGCCAACTTGATAGATTATTTCCTGGTGCAAACAATGTGGCTGATTATGTTATGTTGACAGACTGTGGTGAACCGCATTGCTTCAAGGAAGCAATGGACAGACAGGACAACAAGAAATGGTATAAAGCCATGTTGTCAGAGACGGAATCTCTTGAGAAAAATGACACTTGGGACTTGGTGCAGTTGTCTAAAGGGCAGAAAACCCTTCCATGCAAATGGGTTTACAAGATGAAGGTTACTTTTTGTTCCTTGCCAAAGTACAAAGCAAGATTGGTTGCGAAGGGGTATAAGTAGGAACATGGAGTTGACTTTGATGAGATCTTCTCTCCTATAGTCAAGATGACTACATGGAGAATCATTTTGGGCTTGGCTGTAGCTGAAGATATGGAGCTCATACAGATGGATGTAAAGATTGCATTCTTACATGGTGATCTGCATGAAGACATATAAATGTAGCAACCTGAAGGGATTTGTGACAAAAGGGAAAGAGAAGATGGTATGTAAACTCAAAAGGAGTTTTTATGGGCTTAAACAAGCACCAAGAGAATGGTATCAAAAGTTTGATACATTTATACAGTCTCAAGGTTTTCATAGAAGTCAAGTGGATCACTGCTTGTAGATTAAGAAGGCTACAGATGGCAACTTGATGACATGTTGATTGCTGGCAGGGATACTCATGCTTTGGACTCACTGAAGTTAGAGTGCTATCATGCTAGCATGGAATCCTATCTTTCATGCAAAGATGAAGCACATAGAGGTGAAGTACCACTTCATTAGAGAAGTACTTGACAGCAAGAGCATTGAGCTTGTCAAAGTGCATATAGATGATAATCTTGCAGATCTTCCGACGAAGGGTCTTCCAACAAAGCGGTTTGCTCATTGCCGACAAATGATGGGAGTTGGATAGATATATATATTTTAGCTTTGTACATACCTAGACTTAGCTGATTCTTTTCTCCTCTTAAGACACATTGCCTTTAGGTGGGAGGTTGTTGGAAATAAAGGGCCATCGTGCTTTTTATATGTGCACGGGTGTGAACACACCCTTGGCACATTTGTACTTTCATATATATATATCTATCTAAAAACCTAAAGAGGTACACTCGTCATTGTACCCAACAAGTTTTGCTCACTTTCCTCTCTACTTTGCACACACACTCTCTCTCTCTCTCTCTCTCTCTCTACTGTGAGAAAGCATTGCGTGTCTCGATCCTCGTGCTCTTTGACTTAACAAATTTCTCCCAATTAGGGCTTGTGTTTATGGGACATTGACTTTCTTTAGGAACACATTTCTTTTTAATAAAAGGTAAGTTCATCAATTAATTAAGTTTTGGTGTTGTTTTATAAGGCTAATGCATTTTTAGCTCAACACACCCTCTCAAGTCCAAATTGGTACTAGAAAGGGACTGTACTAGACCAAACCCTAAATTTCTTTTTTTTTGTGAAGGTGTTCCATCCCAAAGTAGCCAAGACATCGCACAAAGGGTGCACATTGGCTATCCAATGACCTATAAAGACGTAGAATGTCAAAATAAATCAACAAGGGTAGATAAAGGCGAAAAAAGCAAAGAGAAGTGCAAATCAAGGGAAGATGCAACTACAATAATTTTTTATCATAGTCCAAAGTTATACAATTAATTGTAATATTAATTTGAAATCTGAGCATAGCACATGTGCAAGTTGTAATATCTTCTTCCAAGTAGAAAGATCCATAGTTGAGCAAGGTGTGTGTACTAGGTTTTATTCACTTTTGTGATGGTTGATGTAATCTAATATATATGTATATATCATAAAAATTCGGCCAAGTGTCACAAGACTGTGACAACTATTACCTTTTTGTTGATTTCTTTATTACATATTTTATTTGGTTTTTCTTTTTGGAAGGATCCCTCTTGAAATCTAAACACCTGAGTTGCATGGCCAGCATGTGAAACAGACAGGAATGTCGAGTCAAGACTGGACAATTAAGGCCTAGTATAAGTCTGGAAGAGACTGATGGCACTGTAAATTGACAAGCCTGGAAGAGACTTGTGAAAGTGTATATGGACAAGTGTGTTGAAGAACTAGCCTGGAAGAGACTAGTCCAAAGTGAAGATGGACAAATCTTCAAGAGATTAGTCCATGTGGGGTCATCAGTGGAAATTCACTTTCAGTTGAGCTACATTACAGATTTAGATGTAGCCATAGTCTGCAAAGATGGTCAGAAGACTAGTGGGGATGCAATGGAAGCAACTCCTAAAATTTAGGGAGTTACTATTTTTGGACCCCAGAATCTGTTCGCGTCATTATCTTCGTTTTTGTACGAGGATTAATCTTCTGGTTTGTGCCAAGGTCAAATTTTGAACCGAGGATGGAGAATTTTAGACCGAAAGGTTTAAACAGGAAAATTGTTATATGTATGCCATGTGTCACAATTTGGGCATAAATTCCCAAAAGAGAGAGAGAGGGCAGCACAAAAACGAGTTTCAATGCATGGGGGGCTCATTTTTGTGAAAGGGAGATGGATTGCTGCAGATGGAGAGCTCTTGAGAGCTGGTCTACCTTGTCTATGATGCACAGAGGCTTGAGTTTGCTTCCTACTCTCTCTCTTTCTCTCCCTGACAGTATGGTTATGCTGCAGAATCGAGGGCATTTCTTTTGATTCAGGTACAGTTGTGTGGAATATGCTGTTTTTGCATGAGGCAAGAGCCTCTTTTCTCTAGGAACAGGAGCAGTTGTTTGCTGCCCACAAGCAGGGACAGGTGAGGGTGGTAACCTCACCAAGCAAGTGCCTGAAACAGCACTAAACCAGAACTGATTCTGGACTGTTCAGAGGGTATTTCAGAGCCTAATTGATGTCAGAATCAAGGGGCACTTGGCCCAGATGATGCAGGACAGTGCAGGGAACAATATGAGCTGAAAACAGGTGTCAGAACAGGTCTGAACCAGTAATTACAGTGGGCTGAATAGTACAGGGAACAGTATGAACTGAAAACAGGTTTCAGAACAGGTCTGAACCAGTAATTACAGCAGGCTAAAATGGTCAGTTCTGCACTCGAACCAGAAGTTTCAGACTTGGGCAGAATTTCTCCTCCTGATCAACTTGTTTTGGGTCAGTAATTGTACTGTTATGCTGCCAAATTTCACCCAGAATTGGTGAAAGACAGCTCATTGTACTCTCTCTCTTAAAAAAAAAAAGAAATACTGCAAGGGGCGCCTAACTTAGGGGCCAACAGGGTGTCTGTGTTGCAACAAGAGCATTCTAGCTTTCTGTATTTCTTCTTGATTCTGTGTCTTTAAGTTTAGGTAAATTGGGCGACTGTGAATTGGATGAAAGCATTTATATATTTTAGTTGTACACTACCGCCCTTCCCAGTGAACAGGCCGGTTTCACCAAGAGCCGAATAGGAGAGACGGATACCCAACTTAAGTGAAAGCCCAAACTCTAAACCCTATGTATAAGAAATTGAAAAGTGAATGGATAAACTCATTCTTTAGATGATGATTATCTTACCAAGGGAGAAAAATAATACCATGAAGAAGAGGCGTCCCTATCCAAGATGGTCGATGATTGTATCTCCTCCATTGCATCCACCATGAGATGATAGAGGAGGCCAATAGTAACCCCCTCCATGTTCGTCATGTGAAGCCCCTTGTAGATGGGAGTAACGGCAACGACAATGCCTCTCACATCCATCCAAAATTCCTCCTTTAAGCAAAGCCTTTGAACGCCTTTTTATTCCACTTGGCTTGATGTGGACTTCCCTTCAAGCTACTCCTTAAACTCATTTGATACGACCGTTTTTTGTAGCTTATTGCGAACGTCATAGAGATACTCAAGGAGAAGCCATATGACCGTAAACCGAGTCTTCAAGGGCTTCTTCAACTCCAAGTCCGAGTATGAGCAATAAATCGTAAGAACTCAGACCTTTGAGCTGACAAAGCCAATGATTGTGCAAGTATGGTTGACAATCCTTGCCACCCACACCAACTTGCCTATATCTTCCCTAAGAAGATCTAGACAATATGTAGCTCATGGTGTCCATACTATGGACAGAAACTCGGCCTCATGTACAATTCGAGGCATTGTCTGTGACAATTGGTACCATATTTTGCGGCCCAACCTACAAGATTATACACGATGAAAGTATAATAAATTTGGGAGGTAAAAAGAAAAGAGAGATTACAAAAAATAATGGATTTAGAAGCATTACCTCAATGATGCCTTGCCGTATGTGCCGATACATGAACGAGCCTGTGGTTCTCCTTCCCGTTGTGCCCGCATCTACTGCTCGTAGGAAGTATGTGCCAAGTGGGCAAGAGATGAGGATGTTGATGATTGTTGTAGTGGAGTCTGTGCGTGAGTTGAGCTAAGAGTAAAGGTGCAAAGAGTTGAGAGCAGTAGAGTGAGTGGGTGAGCACGACACAATGGGTATTCGGTACAATGACTAATATACCACATTTTAGGTTTTGAATATATATCAAGTACAATGTGTAAGGGTGCATTCACACCTGAACACACTAAAAGGCACGGTGAGCCTTTATTTCCAACAACCTCCCACCTAAAGGCAATGTTCTTGATGGTAGAGAAAATAATCAACTAAGTGTATATATGTACAAAGCTGAAAGACATATATACTATCCAACCCCCATCATCTGGTAGCAATGAGCAAACCGCTCAGCTGGAAGACCCTTCGTGAGAAGGTTTGCAGGATTATCATCTATATGTACCTTGACAAGCTCAATGCCTTTGCTGTCACGTACATCCTTGATGAAGTGATACTTCACCTGTATGTGCTTTGTCTTTGCATGAAAGACGGGATTCCGTGTTAGCATGATAGCACTCTGACTGTCACAATGGAGGATAGGAACCTCTGTAATCCCAAGCTCTCTCACCAGACATGAAAGCCATAAAGCCTCTTTGCATGCCTATGTGGCAACCACATATTTTGCCTCTGTAGTAGACAGTGCAACACACTTTTGCAGCCTAGATATCCAAGAGATTGCTCCTCTTATGAGCATAAACACATATCTTGAAGTAGACTTCTTGCAATCAGGATGGCCAACATAGTCTACATCCGTAAAATCAACAACATATGACTTTTGCTTACCAAAGCAGATACACAAATCCTTTGTGTCCTTAAGGTATCTCATGATACCCTTCACTGCTTCCCAATGCTTTTTACCAGGATATGCCATATATTTACTAACTACTCCCACCGCAAATGCAATGTTACGACGTGTAGCAACCATAGCATACATCAATCTACCAATAGCTGAAGTATATGGTATCTTGGCCATTTCAGCCTTACCATCATCTGATATAGGGCTATCGTTTGCACTGAGTTTCACATATGGAGGCAATGGTACACTAATACCTTTTCCCCCCTCCATATTGAAACATTGTAGAACTTTCGTAATATACTCTTGTTGTGATAGATAAAGAAGATCCTTTGATTTGTCTTTGAGTATACGTATGCCAAGAATGTGATTTGCCTCACCAAGATCTTTCATATCAAAGCTATTGTGTAGAATTTGTTTTAAGGAGTCCAAGGCATGAACATCCTTGCCTGCAATTAGCATGTCATTCACATATAAACTTAGGAGAATAAGGTTGCCATTTACTGCCTTCTTGGTATATAAGCAGTGATAAACTTGAGAACAATGAAATCCCTGAGATTGCATGAATGTATCAAATTTGTAATACCATTTGCGTGGTGCCTGCTTCAGCCCATACAGACTTTTGTTGAGTTTACATACCGTGTGCTCTTTTTCCTTTGCAACAAAACCGTCAGACTGCTGCATATAGATTTCCTCATGTAGATCACCACGTAAGAAGGTGGTTTTTACATCCATCTGTATGACTTCCGTGTCCTCGGATGCAACCAAGCCCAAGATGGTTTGCAAAGTAGTCATTTTGACTACAGGAGAAAAGATTTCATCAAAATTAATTCCATGTTCTTGCTTGTACCCTTTAGCAACCAAGTATGCCTTGTACTTGGGCAAAGAACTAGAAGTGACTTTCATTTTGTAAACCCATTTGCAGGGTAGCACTTTTTGTCCTTTTGGCAAAAGTACCAACTCCCAAGTACCATTCTTCATGAGAGATTCCATCTTTGATAGCATTGCTTTTTGCCATTTCTTACTATCCTGACTGTCCATTGCTTCTTGGAAGCATGATGATTCACTACAATTTGTTAACATGACATAATCAGCCACATAGTTTACTCCAGGAACAAATCTATTTGGCTGTTTTTGCACTCTGGTCGACCTACGGACCCAGTGTTCAAAATTTGCTGACTGTTCAGCCTGTAAATCTGCATTGACAGCTTGCTGTTCTATAGGTACAGCTTAATGTATAATTGGTCTAGGTTGTTCCAAGTGCACACATTTTTGCTGAATTTGTGGGACATCATGGGTAAGATCTTGTTGATCATTTACAGCATCATTCCTGCATTTTGAGGGATATTTTCAGCAGGTATTTGCTGTTGTCTAATGGGCATTCTTTGCTGTCCTATTGGTACATCCTCCCAGAATACAGCCCTTTGGGCCTCCTCTGTTCTTTTGGGCTGTTTGTGCATGCGATTTTCTTGAAAGATGACATCATTGTTGCCTACTTTTCTTTTCTCGGTATCCCATAATCTATACTCCATTTCACCTTCATCACCATATCCTAGGAAAATACATTTACAGGGCTTTGGCTCAAGTTTGCTGCGTTCTTCCTTGTGTATGTGCACAAATGCTTCGCAACCAAACACTTTCAAGTGTGCATACGAAGGTGGCTTGCCCGACCACACTTCTTAGGGAACTCCTCTTCCCAAAGACCTGTTTGGTGAGCGATTAATTAAGTGTATGGCTGTCATAACAACTTGTGCCTAAAAACCATGGGGTAAAGCAACATGTGACAACATTGTATGGACCTTGTCTTGAATGGTCCAATTCATACGCTCTGCAACACCATTTTGGGGCGGATTATGAGGAGCAGTAAGCTTCCTCTTAATCCCTTTGCTATCACAAAAGTCTTGAAAGGCTTTGGACACATATTCCCTACCATTGTCAAAGCGAAGGCATTTTGACGTCTTGCTGGTTTGATTTTCAGCAAGTGCCAGGAATTTTTTAAATTTATCCAAGGCCTCATCTTTGCGACGGATCGGATAAACCCAAACTTTGCGGGTGGCATCATCAATAAAGGTAATAAAATACTCATTTCCTCCTAGAGATAATCGTTGCATTTGACATACATCTGAATGTACTAACTCTTAAGGGTAAATACTTTAGAGAGAGAGATTTTTTGTGTGACGTTTGAGCATGTTTACCATAAATACAATTGATCACACTGTTCAAAATCAGCATACCTCAAAGATAGTAAATAACCCAAACGAGAGAGCACTTTCATTCTAGATTGACTCATGTGTCCCAATCGGCTATGCCACAAAGAAACACTTGGCTGCTCAGTTATGGTGACAACATGGTCACACACACTAGATACATGCAGAGGATACAGAGTATCACTTTTGGACCCCTTAGCAACAATGCGGGAGCTCTTACATATTTTCCATTTGCTATCCCCAAAGGTAGTGTGATAGCCTTCATCATCTAGTTGCCCTGTGCTTATCAAGCTCTTCTTTAGCTGAGGTACATGTCTCACATTATGCAAAACAAACACGGAGCCATGTTGAAATTCAAGTTTCACATTGCCAATGTTTGCAATTTTACATGCATAGTTATCCCCTAAGTGGACAACACCACGCACTGCACCATTGTAGTCAGAGAACCACTCATGATGTGGCGTGACATGAAAGGACACACATGAATCAAGAATCCAAGTGTGAATATCATTCTCAGAATCTGCAATCAATGCATGTGCATCCAAAGAAGAAGCTAGAAGTACATCACCGTCATTGTCATTATCATGAGTGACTACATTAACCTCTTCTATTTTCACATTGCTCTTTTTGGCATGCCTGCTGTCCTTGTTTTCGGCCTTGTTGGCTTCATTGTTTTTGTTTTTGCCCTTCTCTTTCTTCAGCTGAAAACAATCCCTTTTGTTGTGCCTCTTTTTGCCACAATGATGACACTTCACATTCTTTCCACGAGATTTGCTACGTGCTCTGTTTTCAGAACTGCTCTTATGGTGAAATCTGCCTCTAGTGTGTAATGCATTTCAAGACTTGTTTGTTGATTTATTCTACCTATTGAGTTCTTCCATTAGCAAAGAACTCTCCACATCAGAATATAACAACTGAGCATTCGAATTACTCAAAACTGTCTTGAAAGTATCCCAACTTTCAGATAGAGTGCATAGCAAGAAGATAGCTTTCACTTCTTCATCAATATGAAAATCCAAAGCAATCAGCTGACTGAAAATTGAGTTAAACTCATTCAAGTGTACAGACATGGCTGTACCGTCTTTCATGCGAAAGTCCATCAGTTTTTTCAGCCAATAAACCTTACTGGCTGCACTTTTGTGAGCATACAATTCTTCAAGCCTTTGCCACATTGCATATGCTGAATTCAGCTTCTCAATGTTGAAGAGCAAGTTGTCTGACACTGAGAGCTCAATGGTAGAGCGAGCAAGCTCGTCCAAGTCATCCCACTTGTCTTGCTCCATGTCTGTTGGTTTGATTCTCTTTGTTTTGATGGGCTTTACATGTTTCCTCTGCACCAAGACATTATAGCATTGTTTTTACCAGATTGCAAAATTATGGGCACCCTCAAACTTCTTAATGTGCAAAAGATCACAACTGTCACTGTTTCCAGCCATAATTTGCAGTCCCAAATTGACTAACTAGTTACCAAAGGCAAGCCCAAATATGACACAAGTGACCACAATGCACAAGAGTACGAACTAGCATTGAAAATCCCAAGATTGTAGAAAATTTCAGATCTGCAAATGAATTTTCAGAATTAAAAAATGTCGTTTGCTGCACTCAAGCAAATTTTGACACAATTAGAGACCAAGCCAACAGTTATATGTGAAATCCCCAAAATTTCACTGCAATTTCTGCTCCAAAGGCATTCCCGAGCACAAATTTGACAATTTAGGTCAAAAGCCCCAAAAATTTTGAGGTTAATTTGTTCAAAATTGCATCAATTCAAGTGCCCAAGTGCATATACCAAAAGAAATTCTTTCACAAATTGATGAAATTCTGCAAAAACCCCAAAATTTTCAGGTTCGGTGTGCACAAATTTCACTGAAATATGAAAAAGCCCCAAAATTTCACATGCAATTGTGCACTGATTTTGCAATTTTAGAGTCAGATTGTCTACTTCTGCATTAGAGTCCCCAAATCTAGGAAAAGCGCCAATTTTCTTGGGGAGAATTTGGCTTTGTGCCTTGGCATGTGAACACCTGATGAAGGAAAGAAAAAAAAATGATATTTCCTTTAAAAAAAGAACATTGACTTCTGCTTGCTCGCATGCCACGTTTGTGGCGATTGGTCGCAGCTTGTCCTGTGTGCCGTGTGCCTGCAGCCCGTTTTGTCCGCGGTGCGCCTTATCTCTTGCGGCCTGTTTCGTCTGCCGTGCAACGTGTCTCCTTCGTTTCGTCTGCCGTGCAACGTGTTGTGTCGCACTTGCCTGTCGAGCCCGCCTGCGACTTGTCTGTCGCACCTGCCTATCGAGCCCGCCTACGACTTGTCTGTCACACGCCCTGACTGTCATTCATCACCTCAGGTGTGTCACCTCACGCCAGTTACCTCACTCCTGTCACCCGCTCTGATGCCAATTTATTGTAGTGGAGTCTGTGCGTGAGTTGAGCTAAGAGTGAAGGTGCAGAGAGTTGAGAGCAGTAGAGTGAGTGGGTGAGCACAACACAATGGGTATTCAGTACAATGGCTAATATACCACATTTTAGATTTTGAATATATATAAAGTACAAAGTGTAAGGGTGTGTTCACACTCGAACAGAGTAAAAGGCATGGTGAGCCTTTATTCCCAACAATGATCCCTTTTTTTTTTTTACAGTCACTCCATCCATCGGATAGGATAGAGCATCCATACTTCGCCCAACCAGCACGCACGGGCTCAAGGGACTTGTCAATCCTCTCTCTGTCCTCATTAAGTTTCTTGGTACGCATGCCATTGTATGTGATACCGTACCATCCCATTGATCCACTTTGAGAATATGGAAAGAGAGATTGCACTCAATTATGGTGTGTGTAATCTCTATTTCTGCTTGCCTTTGCCTCTCCTTGAGAAAGATGAGAGGACCAGAAACTTACCTCGTTGCTTGGGCAAGAGTGGCTTGTCTCTTGGGCATAGGTGCACTACTCGAATGGCTTTTTCTAGATGGGATAGAAGAGGCTCTTCCAACGGAGGAAACCATGATAGTTGGAGAGGGATTGTCTTCCGCATCCGAGACCTCATGATCAGGAGAGATCACCTCCTCACTTTCCCTTGAAAGGCCTTTGCGTCGCTTCAATGGCAAGTATTTCTGATGAAAATCTTCATAGACATTGTCAAGAATACCGGGGCATGGTGTGGCCTCCCCTTCTAATTTGCAAAGGTGGATGAGAAGGCGAGTGACGGGTGAGATTTAGAGCTTTGGGCAATACTTGCATTGCCACTTGCAAGTGTTGGATTTCTCCTTCACTTGTTCGAAGTAGACACAATGCAAGCGAAAGGCCTCATGGAGAGGGGGTGCCATTGATGATGTATAGAGAGAGTCTAGAGGGTCATGGGTGGAGGGTGAGATGATTGAAGAAAGGAGTTGAAAGGGTAGAGAGCTTGAGGGAGTAGAGAGAGGTTAGAGCTTGATGGAGGAGGAGGTTGGGAGGGGTTGAGAGGTTAAGGGAGGAGAGAGCTTGAGAGAGTAGGAACAATGGAGAGCTTGAAAGGAGTAGGAGGGGTGGAGAACTTGAAAGGATGAATGAGATGGTTGGGGGGGGGGGGCGGGGCAAGATTTTTATAGAAAGGGAGAGTGCTTTGGGGTTTAGGGTTGTGAAAGAGAGAGAGAGAGAGAGAGAGAGAGAGAGAGAGAGAGAGAGAGAGAGAGAGAGAGATTTCAAATTCTGAAATTTGAATGGTGGCATTGTGTATATACGAGAGAGAGAGATGGATGAAATTTGAATCATGAGAGAGGGAGAGGAAAGGAGAGAGAGTTTTTAAACTTGTTAGTTTAATTTTTAATCTTTTCTCTTGCGTCTTTGTGTGAGAGAAATAAAAGTTAGAGAGAGAGAAAAGAAAGATAAGAAAGAAAGAAAAGAAGAATAGAGAAGGTTCAAGAAAGAAAAGAAGAAAAGAAAACGTTGAAGGAAATAGGGGGAAATGGTAAAAAAAAGACTGTTTGTTGGCCATAGGTGTACATGGTATGGGTAACGGTCGACCGTCGGATAGGGCGCAGTCGGCGTAGTTAGGCGACTCGGGTGAGGAACAGACCGGGACGAGACTGGATAGGTCAGACGAGTTGACCCGTCCGTTGGACGTGGACAACCTTGGCAATGATGCTCTTTAGATGCCTTGTGTAGAAGAAAAAGCTAGACTATGTGGCAAAAATTGAGATAGAGATATACTAGATATTTTGGGATGAGATAGCAAAAGAGCATAGAGAATGTTTTACAAGGGCAATCCCCCATACAAATTGCATTCCCTAATACTTGGTTCCATTATGAGAAATAGTTCTATGATATATTGAGCCAAACACCTAACCCCCACAAGGCCAACGTGGTGGTCCTTCTTCACGAGTAAGATGGTTCGAGGCAATCTACAGACTATAGAATGGAAAGGCACAGGATGAGGATGGTCCATAGTTGCATTCGTACTATGTACGGACTACTTCGTTCGGTACGGTTCGTACTATACCGTATGGTACGTATCCGTACCAATTCCTACCAAAAAACAGTATTTTTAGCCTATGAAGACTAGACCACACAATATCTTCCAACTCCCAAGCCTTATGTTTATTATCATAATTTCAAGCCTCTCTTACTCTTTCTTGAATATGCAATTCCAAGTGCATCTCTTGCGTGCACTGAAAAAGTTACACCAATCATGGCAACGACCCAGAGGCAATTGCCATATGCCACGGATGCAAATCCTCTCGAGGGAGCAAGTCGGAGTGTCGGATGATATCCAGCTGCCAATGCAAGAGCCCTTTAAGCCTGGCAATATGTCGGGGTACATTAGAGGCCGAATCAAAGAGAAAAGCATTGCGCGTGGTCCAAATGTGCCAGCATCCCCAATATCTGAAAAAGTGAAATAAGATCTTCTCATGCAACTGTGGCGGTGCGGAATACATCGGGCGCACAAAAACCCAATCGAAAGGAGTTAGCGAGGATCCCACCACCGCGCGCCAAATGTGCGACAAGAGTGACCAGATATTCTTGGCGAGCGGGCAAGAGAAAACGATGTCGGGCCGATTCCGCCGGTGTGGTACAGAAGAAACAATTGCCATTCGAGATGCGACGCTTGGCAAGGGCCGAGGCCAGAGGAAGACCACCAATCATTACCCGCCAAAGAAAAACCTTGCATTTGAAAGGTGGCTTATTTTGCCAGCCCTCCATCAGCTTTTTGTGCCACCATGACAGCGATTTCCGCAGTCCCCAAACAGTGTTAGCTTTCTCTCCCAGCCATTGGTGATCTTGAACAAGAAGATGATACACCTGATTAGTGGAGGCCTTTTCCAGACTCAGGCGGCCTGCAAGATCCCAGTCCTGCCAAGGGCGATCCACCGTCAAGGTAGGAAAGGGTTGCCGACCCTGAAGCTTCGACGAAAGCTGCTCCCACAAATCACGGTATCCACGCGGGATCTTAAAGAGTCGCCGAGCAGTCCGAAATGAGACGAGGACATTGCGAGTAGCAAGGGTAGCATCCGCAACCGACATCACACCTAAACGGGCCATGCGATTAAATCTTGGTCTGAGTTGATGTTTATCTTCCCATGAAAGGAGTCTCGATACTGCCAACAATTCGAGCTGAAAGGAGTTAGTCTGCAAGCGGTCCCCCACTGGGTGCCAGCGGGCCTTTTGGAGCACCACTTTCCAAGAGGCGACCAAGTGCAGTAACAAAGAGGAAGAGGGACTGGAAACACGAGAGTCAGCATTAAGGACATGCCACCAGGAGGCCCGAAGCCGTGTGTTGCCATGGCGGAGCCCGCTGTCCTCAAGAAAATAACGGGCTATGATGGACCAAGGGTGGTGATCCACACACATGGCACAAAAAAGGGACCAACGGAGAGCTAACATATGAGTGTGCGCATCCAAAATCGCTCCGCCACCCATGCGCTTAGGGGTACATGCGTGTGACCAAGAAATCCAGGAAATGCCGGCCTGCAGTGAGTCCTTCTTCCATAGCATGAAACGGATGGGCTGAGTGAGGGCCTTCAAAGTAGTAGGAGTCCATGGCAACAATGGCAGGAAATACGTTAGCATTGGAAGCATGATTGTCTGGGCCACTTTGAGGCGGACATGGAATGGCCACGCTTGCGACTTCCAATACATAAACTTTGCTGCCAATTTTTGTGAAATCCACTCCAGTAGGGCTTTTGGCCGTATATCCACCCCCAATGGGTATCCAAGATGCTTGACAATGGAGCCACGGGAAACCACCCGGCCTTGCCAGCCTAAGGACTGCAAATCAGGCTCCGTACAACTGAGAAGGGCTGACTTAAGGGCATTGATGCGAAGCCCAGAGGCCTGACCAAAGAGTGTCCAAACATCTAATGCCCTTCGAATGTTGTCCCTGTCCGCCTGCAAAATCATAAAGGTGTCATCCGCCAAAGATTGGCTAACGAAGTGCTGACCCAACGGAAGAGACAGACCGGCCAGCTGGGCAGAGGCTGCCATGGAGGATAACATTGAAAGGACCGGGTGAGTCGCCAGGGCAAAGAAGAGAGGGCTCAAAGGACAACCCTGTCGGACCGAGCGTGCAAGGACAAATGGCTCTGTAACTCCACCATTAAGCATAACTCTGGAGGAAGCCTCAGTACTAATGGTGTAGATCAATCGGGACATTCGGGTACCAAAGCCCATAGCCGACATGAGGTCTGCAATGAAAGACCAGTCCACATAATCAAATGCCTTTTCCAAGTCCAATTGGATCAATACCACTTCCTGACCGGAGTGCCGCGCATAGTCAATGGCCATTTGCACATTTAAGATATTATGCAGAATGTTGCGGCCCTTAATGAAACCATATTGGAGAGGATGCACAATAGCTGGAAGGTGCTTGTGGAGCCGATTCGCCAGCACTTTGGAGTAGATTTTATACATGGAGCCCATCAAAGAGATTGGTCGCCAGTGTTGCAACTTTGACGGCGAAGGGACCTTTGGAATTAGTTTGATAAGGCCTTCTTTCCATGAGGAGGGCATGACCCCCGTTTCCCACACCTGCTGAAACATGGCCACCAATGGCTTCGCCAACTGCGTGGCCGAGGTCTGAAAGAATTCATTAGTGAGACCATCCCAGCCAGGGCTTTTATCATTCGGCAGGTGCAACAAAACATCCATAACCTCGTCCTCGCAAATATCCGTCTCCAAAGCGGCTTGCATATCAACTGGAACCTGCTGGCGGACCAGATGATAGAAGACCGCACGGGCATGCGTAACCTGGCTAGAAGGCGAGGAAGAGGAACCAAGAAGATCCATAAAATAGTTTCTGCACATAGTGACAATGGTCTGCGGATCCGTGACCATGCGACCTTCCGAATCCTGGAGTCTGGTCATATTTTCGCGGGGCGGAGATGCATGCAAGGCGCGAAAGAACTTATGAGACTGGCAGGTGCTATCTTGCATTGTGTCCATCAAGTTGTGCAGCTTGGCCTGTTGATAAGATTTCAACTGAAACACTTGAATAAGATGGGCCAACCGCCTCTCCAGAGACAGCAGAAAATCATCATCAGGGGAATCCAGGAGCAAGGAACGGACCAAGGCCAGTAAGTCTTCTGCTGCATGTCGACGTCGGCGGCAAAGCGAGGCATGATGGATCCCATACTGGCGAGCAACCCGCTGCACATTAGAAAGCAGCCGTGCAAATGAAGGCCAGCCCTCAGAGGCGAAGTCCAATACGAACCTCTCAATCAACTGCTGCATATAGCCCTGGAAAACTGAATGCTTCAGATAAGAGGAGTTGAAACGTAAAGGGAGCCTATCCAGGAATTGCACAAAAGGTGCAATAGAGTGTGCCCGCATCTCAAGCTGGAGGGGGAAATGGTCCGACAACGCATATTGCCGCAAGACCTTCATTTCCAGCATGTCGGGAAGAAAGTCATCGCCCTGCATGATATACATTCTGTCCAGCCGCGACCAGGTAGTTGCATATTGTGCGGAATGAAAAGTAAACCCTGAAAAGAAGGATGAAGCCACGACCAAAGATCTTGCTTGAGCACGTGCAAAGCAAAAGAACTCCACACCCGGCTTTCCGGCGTATCCATTACCGAATGCCCTGAAGTGGACTGAGAAGAGTCGACACACATATTGAAATCTCCCATCAAGAATCCCCTTCGGCCGAGTGACATGGAGCCCTGCAAAGTGGACCAAAGATTCCGCCGGGATGCGGGATCATTCGGAGCATAGAGGCCCAACAGCCATAAAATCTCACCTTCAAATAAGACTTCGATCACCAGAAAGCGTCCCTGCACATCATTTTTAACAAGGACAGGCTGATATTTCTCATGGACAATCATCAGCACGCCCGAATAGTGCGTAGCATGGGTCCCTGCATAAAACAGGCGGAATCCATGACAATCCATCACTTTTCCTGCTTCACCGTGACTTTTGTGCTCAACTGCACACAATACATCCCATTGGTTCTCATGCAAGACGGTCCACATGGCATGTTGCTTATGGCGAGAGCAAATGCCTCGCACATTCCACGTGGCTATCTTCATGTATCCTCAAAGAAGGAAGTCAGGAACGAGGCACCTGCTGCCTCGATTTCACCTTTTCCGCGAGAGCATCCAGGACACCCTCATCCAGAAAATCAGCCAATACTGCAAAAGAATTCTGGCGACCTGCGTTGGAGGTAGAAGGGCAATCCACTGCCTTGGGAGAGGGGCGGGGATAACGCCGATCCCAGGGTGTAATAACATTTCCTTTGGCATCGAACGCCAGCTTGGCAGGTGGGCCTCTGGGGCCGTCGGTATAGGCTTTCCTTGGAGACTGATTGCGGGGGCCCGACGGGGCCCCAGGACGCGGAGCCTGCTGTGAAGTGGCCATTTCTTTCCGGCGCGTATACGTGCGCACGGAATCCTGGGAAGCGGGAGGCCCAGGATCCGCCAGGCCTGTATCCAACTTTTTACCTTTTTGAGGACGTGCCTCAATCCAGTCAGTACGACGGGAATCCACACTGCGGACCTGTTGTTTGCCTTTGTCCATGACATGAGGAGACTGAAGGGCTTCCTGGGGCGTGGCATCAAGCACCATGTCGTCCTTGGGCAGCACAACTTGCGCATCATCCGAAGACGATTGCTTTTCAGGGCATTCGGCCATGAAATGCCCCAATTTACCACATGAAAAGCAGTGGCCCGCAAAGTTGCCCCATTTTAAGCGAAAATACAAAGGATGCATGCCCGAACAATTGAGGCGAAGCCACGCAGGCCTTTTCCGGGCCGTGTCCCATAGCATGTATAAACGGTTGCGGTTCATCGCCCTGAGGCTTGGGGGAACCAGCACTGTTCCCACAACTGCCATCGCATCCTTCAACATGGGCCAATAGACCGCCGGACAGTTTTCCACCTCTACCCACACCGGGCATTTGCGTTGAAGCAGACGCTGGAAGTCGGCCATGGGGCGCCATGGCACAACATGAACCAGGCGGCGATCAAAGAATAGCGGCAACTTGGACAGGAGCTCAGCGCGATGCGTTTCCGATTTCAGCAGGACCTCATAAAACCCGCGAGGTCCAAGGAAAATCTCCTCAACCGACTCCCCTTGCAATAGATGGTGCAGCCACTGGCGAATATGCGAAAGCATTGGGATCCTGCCAGTGAAGAAAAGAATAACCGCACGGTCATAGAACACCGAGAAGGATCGCAAGACTGATTTGGGGTCCACCGTGGCTTCCAGCACATCATCCGTTCCCGCAACAGAAAAAGATTCGGTATTATGCTGGACATAATCGCCAAGCAGAGTATTGGCGAAGTCCAGCAAATGCTCCCAGTCGATTTCCTGCGAATCCACCGGATCAGAGGCCACTTGCGCATAGGAGCGTTCCGGAGGACTCATGGGCTCATCAGGCGTAGGCTTGGAGCGTTTGCCGGCAGGCGGCTGTTCAGAACTCGGCGGCAACTCCTCCGTGCATGGCACCATATCTTCCGGCTCCTCTGCATCGGAATCAGGGCCAAGGGCTGCCACCGTCCGATCAAGAAAATCCAAATCCAGGCCAGCCATACTGCTGTCTTCACACAAAGGACGAACTCTCTCTCTCTCTCTCTCTCGTTCTCTCTCTCTCTCTCTCTCTCTCTCTCACTCTCTCTCTCGCCTTCTTTATATAGATCAGTGGGCACGCTGTTCAGGATGCTGCCTCTCTGACAACCGCCAGATTTAGGGTTTACAGGAGCTGGACT
The DNA here is from genome assembly GCF_053477565.2 of Lygodium microphyllum. Lineage (NCBI taxonomy): Eukaryota > Viridiplantae > Streptophyta > Polypodiopsida > Schizaeales > Lygodiaceae > Lygodium > Lygodium microphyllum. The sequence goes on along the minus strand of NW_028229566.1, from coordinate 189,735 downwards.
CCGTTCTTCAGGCCCGATATGAAAATTTTGTGCACAGGTGCAGTAGCTGTGAACTGGCTTCTGGCTCTCGCAGTCGTTCAGTCACATGCCACAGGAAGGAAGGAGGACAATGATCCTCCTCAGGCACTGCCGCTCCTGAACTGTGACTGCCGCAGGCCTGTGGAAACACAGATCCCACACGACTGCAGGACGACTAGGGTGTCAGCGGGGGACAAGGCCGTGCTGTCGTTACCTCCAATCTGCCACGTAGCACAATCGCAAGAAGGCGGGGCGCAGGACGATTTGGAGAGTGCCAGGCGTAGACGCAAGTGGTAACAGAAGGCAGAGGCGCAGGCACGAACGCTGTAGCAAGTCGAAAGGCGGCTGACAGGCAACGGCTCCCAAGTCAGATGGCGACGGCAGGGTCCCCGACACGCAGGACGAGCGCGGGTCAGGCAGCCGAAGGCCGCGCGAGGCGACCAGGCGACGACAGCGCACTCCCCGTCACGTTCATCTCTCCTCTCTCTCTCTCTCTCTCTCTCATACACACTCACTCACACAAAAGAATGAAAGAGACTCTTTGTCCATGCACCCTACGATTTGCTTTGTTCTATGATGTATTACATATATACTCCCATCTGTCTTCTAGTAGCACATTGCGCATGTTGTGCATGAGGTTTTGCCTTGTTATGCTCATATATTCATCCTATTAACTCAAATGACATTGCTATTTTAGCTCTAAAAATGTGTTCTATTATCTATAATACAAAATAACCAAGATAGACAAGGTGTTTGACTACATTGATAGGGGAGCTAGATCCGAAGCTAGCCTTGTTGGAAGGTTAATACCAATACTACTATATGCTGATGAAATTGTTCTCATTTCAGACTCACCGGAGGGCTTGACTACATTGATAGCGGAGGTGGATCCGAAGCTAGCCTAGTTGGAGTGTTAATACCGATACTACTATATGTCGATGAAATTGTACTCATTTCAGACTCATCGAAAGGCTTGTAGCATCACTTGGATGCAGTATATACCTTTTGCAGAGATAGAGATCTCACAATGAATATTGGGGAAACCAAAGCCATGGTATTCAATACTTTTGCAGCGTGGGTGACACGATTTATGTATCAGTTTACATTTTGAGGAGATATAGTGGAGCATGTAAGAGAATATGTATACTTAGGAGTCACTTTTTTTGGCCCCAGATTTTCATTGAGGGGGGCAGCTAGCGTGAGGCTATGTAGCCCAAGGGGCCCTTGCGAGCAAGTGTACCCGCATACAATTTCAGGAACCTCGCACCAAACTATCGTTGTTTGACACTCTTAAAAGAACACAGTTAGGGTCAGTGTAACCAAGAGACAATGAACACAGTGAATAAATGAAGTGATATAACTACTCAATAATACGATGCTCAAACAACAAACACACTATGCAATGAATGAATACTGAACCTCGAACTCCTGTATCTCAAGGATCAGGGCAGGGGTAATGAGCTGGAAAATGTGTCGTACTCCGAACGGATCCCGAATCGTAGCAAGGCAGTCTCCGAATGTCGAATACCAGCAAACGTAGCAATGAGAAGTTGGATCTGATGCAGACAGCAGTGAGGAGAGAGAAAGATTGAAAACGCAGGCAGCAAGTGAGAGAAAGACTAAAAACGTAGGCAGGACAATCTACAGGAGAGAGAAAGACTAAAAACGTAGGCAATAGGACTGTGATGATGTGGCAGGCTGTACGGCAGCAGGTCTGCACAAGAACAACAGTCGCCTAGCTGGAATCAGCTCCAAACTATGTGAAGAGGGCTGGAAATCAGGCGCCAACTGATGGAGACAGCAATGGATAGCTTCGGTTGAGATGTCCTCCGTGAATGGTTTGTGGGCAACGAGCTGAAACACTTGAAATCTGCAAAACGAGATTAGAGAAGAGTGGAGGGCTGGCTGCCTATTTATAGAAATTAGGGTTCTAGATCCTCTTCCACTTAACTCTCTCGATCCGCTCCCCATTTTAGGGTTCTGGCTAAAATAAGCCTAAAATAAGCATGTTTTGGGGCTGTTTAAGTGGTTAAGTGCATTTCTTAGCACAACATTCTTTAGAGTAGTGACTTCCTTACACAGGATATTGGAACTCCCATGCCACAGATATCCCAGATTAGCATTGACATTCTCCACTTTCTCCAGATAGCTAGTAGAGGCGGGTGAGGAATGTTGATACTCACAGATGGCAACTTGGATGGGCTTAGATGGGCTAGACATCAATCAGCTCCTTCCTTTTGACTATATCTTGGACTGTCTGTCCTACACTCCCCCTCAGCTGATCTGAGCTGAATTCAATCATTAGGGCCAATGTCCTAAGGGTTGAGTTAGAGAGGATCTGAATTGAGCTTCCTCTCCCTCTAGGACCAAAGATTGAGTTTTACTGGAGCCACTTCCTAATATCTCAGAGGATGGATTTATTGTCTGACCACAATATATGGATATGCACCTCTCCCATGGTATGAGGGCTGCTATTGGATAGATATGCTCTACCTCCCATCAGCTGAGGATAGAGACAGATAGATGGACAGATATTCCTTCAGAAGATAGGTTGTGCCAACTTTGTGACAGAGGGCCTGAGACAGAGAGGAACACTACATATGTAGATTACAATGTATTGTGACATACGGGGATTGCCTCTTCCATGAGGGCTTTGGACACCTCCACCATGTCATGGAATATGAGGACCAGAGATGTCTAGGGCTTTTTCTCTTGGAGCTTTAGAGGCACTGCACAACATTGCTACATGACAAGAGACGAGTCTATCCAGAGGGACGTAGGTAGAGTGTAGTGACGGATTTCTTCCATAGACCAGACCCCACATGCACTACTAGCTCAGTAGATATAGATTCATCCCGCCAAACTGGACCTACCTCATGTTGTGGAGACACACTAGACAGGGCCGTTGCACTTTGCCAAGCATGGTGATGTTGACTGGGTGGTCAATGTCAATTGAGAGGTCCACACCATAGTCAGATCAGAGCCATCATTGTGAAATAGGAGACTCACCCCTCGACGCATTAGCAGAGCAGCCTTGGACCATATCATAGCTGGGATCATGTGCAAACCTTGAGATAGCTCCTCCTTTACTTCGTCAACATCCTTGCCCTCATCCACAACAAGGACATATTCTCCATCTTCAACTTTGTCACCCCCGTTCAGCCCCTTTGTATATTATTGCTGTCTACCAATCGGTGCTCCCTTTACAACTAATGTCTCGGCCTGCTCCTCTCTTCCCCTTATCCAACACACTATTTAGGCCATGAATGGACCATAAAATTCAGCAGGTTGGCCAGCTGGAAATGACGCTAAAATACAGGTTGGCCACTGCGATAACAGTCAAGTCCAGAGATGGCAGATGTGCCACCCAGACTGGCCTAAATGCCCACCTAGCTACCCATTCGAATACCCCTGAACATACTGCATAAACCCATGATGTGAACAATGGCAACATAAGAATGGCGATGGAATTAGGGTAGAGTAGTGAAGAGTAAGGGCACATGGATGATGAGATCAAGGATGGAGTGGCCATGCCCCAGATGCCCTATTTATGGAACTTTTTGAGCCATTTATCATACCATTAAGTTCTAGAATATCATATTTCTGAATCAATTCTCTTAATTTGTGTTCTGGGGTTCTAGGAGAGCTGAAGAAATTAGTTAGTAATCATGGGATCAATTTAGGCTCAATTCCACTATAAAATCCATGGATATGCTAGTTCTTTTCTAATCATTTTTATCAAGGATGTAATAGTGTGCCTTTTTGTGCCATTGAGATTTAAGAGATGCTTCACTTCTCTGTATGCATGTGCGCACACACTGCCTTTGTTTGTGATTTCTTATGTCAGCAAGACATCTGTGTAACTTACACAATCTCTTTGACTCAAGTTATGAGTGTTGTTTTCAGAAGTCCAGATCGATGCAAGTGTACACTGAGGTGTTGCTGGTACCTTTGGCTACTCCAGACTTCAGTATGCCTTACAATGTGATCACTTTGACTTGCACGGTTCTGGCACTATATTTTGGTTCATTGTTGAACATCTTACGGCGCAGAATTGGTGAGGAAGAAAGGTTGGCAAGCAGCAAAGGTACTGTGCTACTGTATTTCTCAAGCTACAAAGTACATGTGTAAAATCTCTTTTACATACTAACACTCTTACATTATGTGCTCTTCAGAAGTCTCAGCTTCAGGAAAGATTGAGCAGTTGCTATCAAAGTTATTTGGAAGGCGCAAAGAGATCTCGCGTTTTAAGCTCTCAAAGCCTTTCAAGTTCATTTTTGTTGCAATTGTGGCAGTGGCTGCAAACTACTACTTTACAACAAATTAGTCCACAATGTCATCTTACCGGCAATTTATTTAATGAAATTCATAGGGGATGCTGCATTTGGTCCAGAAACATTTCTAATGTTTCCAGTCAGGCCTCAGTGTGGGATAGATAGAGTTTCTAGCAAAATGGGTTGCAACTTCCTGCATGTGCTCACTGTAGTTTTGCCTATATTCAAAAGATGATATTTGAGGGTCTCTTGATAGCTCATCAGTCCACACCTCCATCACCTGTTACTTTTCTGAATCTCAAACAGAGAGGACCATTTTGTTCAAGTTTGTATATCTGCCGGCATTTGAACTGATACACATGCTTCCAAAGAAATGTGATTTTTTGTCTTGTCACAGAGGGTTGGCTTTTCATTAATCTATTACAAAGGTATTCATCTGTGACTCTGGCTTGTTTGCTGATGTAATTGTCAATGAAGTCCCTCTATTCAGATTCTGCTGGTAGAAAAAAGTTATTGCATGTGCTGAGAAATGGTGTACAATTTAGTAGGAATCTTAGTCACAGAACAGCTCAGCTTGATTGCATGATAATGACCAAATGAGGCCAAGCATGATAGTTACCAAGTGCAGTTATAGCCAACTTGGCATTTTTTCAGCCACCTTCTTGGCCTACATCTGAGTAAGTTTCAGGAGCTGCAGTATAGTTAGCAGCACCCACTTTTGTCCCATATGATGTGTACACCTGACCAACTGTAGTCCAATGAACATAGCTGAGCCAGCATAGCCCCTATGAGGAACTAGCATTTCTACACCTTGCCAGAGTCTAGTAAGTGGGGTGGCAGAGGTATTAATATTCCTGTCTGGCATCCATTGGTATAATCTATTAGTGAAATATGTCTGAAGGATTGAAAGGTTTAGTAAAAACTCAGAGGCTTTTGCTCTTCATCGTCTGATTCTATGAATTGCCAACGTTAGTGAAAGCATTAAAGGCTCCCTGAGGTTCCACTATCGCCTTGGCTGCAGGTTCTTCACAATCTGAGTTTATACACAATCTGGCTTGTATAAGTGGGTAGGATTATAAGATAGTGGATTTGAACTGATAAGTTGAATTATAAGACTGAAAGCTTATGTGACAAAGGAGTAGAAGAAGATGAATGCAATAAGCAACGTGATGGTAAGGATGGAGGCATGATAGGAGTTGGGAGTATGAAAGTTAGACCTTCCTTCAACCTCTCATGGAGTCACTAGTCGCTGATGGTGATGATCGTGAAGATGATGAGAGGGGGTATGAGGGGGGTATTATAAGTAGGTGAGAGGGGATGGAGTGTTGCACTTAGAGAGCTCTTTGCATCGTATTGAGGAGCCATACAATTCTTGAGAGAGTAGTTTTTCACGTTGAATACGGCTCTACCCCTAACACTTGAAATTGTCAAAATTTTTTACTGTTTGAGGAGTTGCGATTTAATTTTCTGTCACTGGCATCTTCAGCCATGCAGAAGTTTTATGGGGAATCCAGTAAATTGCTTTCTTGGTGGAAACTTGATCTTGATGGCTTTCAACTTCAGTTGGAAGCATCTTGGAATACATGTCTTAAAATAAGTAGAAGGGATTATAATGTAATGGATACATTACACCTTTACCCCCTTCGAGAAATGGAAATAGATGTCCTCAGCTTGAGAGAAATTAGGGTTATTGTTTTTACATGGGTGACTTCGTCTATCCAAGTGGTGTTCGCTTTGGGATAAATCTTTCCATTGTACAAAATATTTTCATAAGATATGAGATCTTAAGCGTTTCTTCCTTATGCAAAGAATCCTTTCTAGTTGTGGTTTGAGAATTTCTTGAGTTGGCATTATAATATGCTCATCCTCTAGAATATGGTCTAGATTAGGCACATACGGTTTGAGTGGACTCACATGAAATACAATGTGGACCTTGAGATGATGTTGCAATATGAGTTTGTAGGTTTCTTTACCCATTGTTGTGATGCTCTCATAGGGTCCTAGTATCTTGTAGTAAGATTCTGGTACTTTTAAGGATAGTAAAAATTTTAAGGGTTTTTCCCTCAGGAAAATTGTCTCCGTCCTTGAATGTTCTCACCATTATTTGGGAATTGAAATAAGATTTATGTGGGTCTTGGAAAGCTTTAATGTTGTGGCAAATAATTTGGACTTATTGACCTGTCTCTTTCAGTACAGCCTTGAAAGTTTACACCTTAAGAGTTAGTTTGAAAAGTTAAATGGTGTTCAACTCTTGATCTAGAGGGCTTGCAATGTGCTTGTCTTGATTATCTCTTGTTAGGAAATATTGTAGGAAAGTTTCACTAACGGTTAGTATTCAATCAATGTTCTAGGTACTCTTCCATAGCAAACCCTTAGGATATTCTTGATAACTTAATTTGTTCTTTCAATTTGACCATTGGTATGAAGGATATTAGGTGGTACTAAAGTATGAGTTTAAATGGACCAAAATAAGCAAGTGTAATGTTTAGAGATGATCTTGGAATCTCTATCATTGACTATGCTCATAGGTAATCCATGAAGTTTGAATCTCTCTTTTATGAATAGTTAAGTAATATTAGAATATTTGTAACAGAATTAAATGAGTGACCGTCGTTAATCTATCTAGTACGGCTACTATGATTGAGTCATAGGTGCTTGTAATAGTATGCAATTTGACCATCAAATCCATATTTATGGACTTCCACTTTATTTGTGTAATGTTTAGAGGTTGGAGTTTTCTAGTCGTCTTGATTCTCTCTATCTTAATCCTTTAGATAAGATAGACACTAGTTGATATAGCACGACAGATCTCTCTTCATTCTTAGCTAGTAGTAACTCTTTTGTATGTCATTAAGGATCCTTATGTTATGGTAATGGCTATAGAAAGATGTTATTTATTTATTTATTTTGTAAATTTTCATTTATCTATTTATTACATAATAAGGACTTGTTTTCCGTACTGTATATTTTTTTCATAGCAACTACATACCAATGTTGTAACTCTTTATCATATATCACCATTTATAAATTGAAAATTAAGAGAACACAAACGACATAAGAGAAAACATGAGACCATGGTGTACGACAAGAGAGTGTGTACAATCTCCCTCCATACATGTGTGAGCATTTCCCTCATGCATTTATTTAATGGATTTGTATTTCTTCACTTTTGTGCTGAAAAACAATGAAAAACATAAAATTTCACCTTTAGATTTCATTGCATAAATGCTATGTTTTCACTAATAACTTTCTAGCACATATTTAATTAATTTAATATCACAAAAACATTTATATTACCCTTAGGTCTTAGCAAAAGGGGTTTACAATAATAAGAAATAAACCCATGCATGAGCACACAATAAATATATACAATTGAAGTGCTCAAAATAATAATGTCTATCCATTGAATTTGTTTAACTAATATATAATTTCATATGCATAACTCCATCTTATAATCAGCTCATCACTAGAAACATAAGGCACATTAGTTTCCTCCCATCTATTTACTAAGCACAATGTTACTAGTGTCACATGTAGCCCTATACATAATTCAATAATATGCAAAAAATTCATAAATAAAAACCCATTAAATGAATAAATCAATAACATTGTTTTCTTTAAATTATTATAGCACTAGTTGGGAGTTAAAAAGCAGTTTATCCTCAGTTGAGGTGAAAAACAAAAAATACGTATAAATAGGCACATATTAGTATTAATTTATGTAGCAAATATGCACTAAATCTATGAGATGATCAATAATATATATGTACTACCTCATGCCGTAAATATATGCCTATTCGACATTAATGTGGCTATGAATAGTATACATATATTAGATAGTCATAAGTTGGAGTTAGTGATGACTTCTAAATCCATTCTAATGCTTTACTAGAATGGTTTTTATATTAGCCTAAGTATTTATGATATAGAGTACTTGCTTTGATAGTGGTCTACTCATGCTCAAGGATAATTTTGGCTACTACGATTTAAGTGTTTTTCTCTAGCAATAGAGAATAATCTAGCTAATCTCTTTACTCTTGTAGTTCTTTTAACAGCTCTTCAAGACTTCGTGCTAGTTGGTCACGATCTAACATCCTACTCTTTCCCATTGTGCTCATAGAGTAAACCAATGCTACAAGAATGAGAAGTTGGTCTGTGCAAGACAATTGAGGTTGGCTAGTTCATTAGGCAAGGGCTCAAATTAACTTTGTTTAAAGGAGGTGATTAATCATTCTTTCAGGGCTTTCTCGTGAAATCTAAGTTGTAATAGGCTCCCCATCGATTGAAGCAACTTTGGTGAAGATGGGTTCATATTCTTGCCATGAGCATGGTAGGGACCTCATGCCGTCTATAGTGTTTTTATCAAGGAGGACTAGTTAAAGTCATTCATAGCTGTGGGCGAATAGAACATAGGTATTATCGAGCCATCGAATACATATGACTATGCCATTGCTAGTATCTGCAGCCATGCTGGCAGCTAGTTTTTCAAGAGAGACTATATCTCATAAGAAGGTCTGATGTCGAGAGGGATATTTGGATTTTTATGGGATTGATTTGATCAAGCAGTGTGAATGCTTGTTGTAGGCATTGAATTGAGGGTACTTTTAGACACAAGTGGGAGTCTACCATCCAATGGGTGGTTTTGGTTTTGTGGATGAGATTGGGACAGAATTCTAGTGGTCTTTTCATCATAGGTGGGCACAACTAGTTCCGGCAACTCATTGGACTCTAATCCTTTGCAAGTTAGTTATCAACGTTTAGAGGTTTGGCTTTGTATAGGATTGACTAGTGGTGCATGCGGTTCTTTCATTTTGTGGGATTGTTGAGAGCCATGATTGGGTAGAGGTGTTCTTGCTGCTTATTTCCTTGGTTATGGTGGTTTAGTGTCCCAAGATTTTATTTATGGGGATATTAGGGTAGTTTTGTGTTTGAGCTTCGACAACTAGATGAATTTGTTGCCCATGTAGTAGCCTTGTGCTTTGAGTAAAGCTTTAGGAACCCACTGACTTGGATTTGGGGCACATGGTTTATGTCACCATAGTACTTGGTTGCTCTTATGTTTGAAACATGTGTGTGAGTGTTACCTTTGCCTATTCAGTGTTGGCATCCACCATTGATGGTTCATATAGGATGGATGTACATGATTGGCTAGTCTATCATGGCGTGCTTGAGCTTTGGGAAAATCATTGAGGAGAGCATCATTACTCTTTTTAAGGGATGAATTGGGGTGTGTGGAGAGCATCGATGGTACGGCCTTCTCCATTGAGGAATTGGTACCCTTGTTAACCCTTAGACAAACAAGATGGAGAATCTGGAAAATCTAAAGGAGAAGGAAAGGCCAAGGCAAAAGTGAAACGGAAGACGAAGGCGCACCAAGAAGAATTTGGAAACACAAGAAGTGTAGAAAAGTCCTAAATCAAGGAGAAAGGTGCACAAGAAAAAGCACAAGTCAATACTTTTGTAAAAGAGTGTAAGGCGCACCACGATTTATTTTAAGAGCAGGGGGCTGTCACCCGTGCAATTTGTAAAGGTAGATGGGCGGTAGGAAGGAAGCTAGGAAGATAGGAGGACAATGGGAGAAAGGGCCTAGGCCACAGCCAGCCATGTAAAAAATGGGATAAGGGGATGATCGCCCAAAAGGGAATTAGGGTTTTGTATATAAAGTTGAAAAGTGAATGAGAAGCTCATTCTTGTGTGTGGCCAAAAGTAGCTCTCCCCTTTTTCTCATTCTCTTCCTCTTGCTTCTTCTTTGTCATCTCTTTTTCATGCGTCTTCGCCTTCCTCTTCCTAGATTGAACTTCTTGCTCTCCCTCTTCTTCACTAACCGTCCTCTCACTTGATTGTTCTTTGTCGTGACGAGGAGGTGACCTCTCAGGTGTTTCATCTGATTCCTCTTCTCCGTCTTGTGCCTCTTTTATCACCTCTCGGATAAGGGCGATCAAGACTCCTTCATACCCTATGAATGAGGCCTTGGATGAGGGCTTCTTCTTGTCGGTTCCCTTCGATGCTGGGGATTCTCCACCCGCCGATCTGCTTCCAAGGACTAGTGTCATGGCTCATTGATCTATAGTTTTCCTGAGGTAGCCGTTCCAATCCACTTCATGGAGGGAATGAGCTGCCACACTCTCTAGCACGGGCATGCTAATCCTATGCATGAGTGCATTGTATCTTAGGCTGGAGAAGAGGGAGTGGATCACCTTGACCTGCAGCCTCTGACCTCTATGTTGGAAATGTCCTGGATGCTTATACCATCATTTGTCAAGACACTTTCCTTCCTCATCCCCAGCATGGCATAGACATATCTTTTATGCCTTTTCTCCCCTTTTGGTTCCAATCCCAATGCTTTTTCTACTAAGGCCTTATTGAGTGGGACCTGCACCTGCTTGATTCCTTCTTTGCTTGCCAAGTACACTGTCCCACTTTCCTTATCGGGGTCATATGTCCTCTGGAATTCCACACACTTAGTGTGGCCAGGCTCTTGTTCAAACTTTTTGATTTACATGGAGAGGTTGCACTGGTCCATGATCCTTGTGATGGCTTCCTCACTGGTCACCACCCCTTCGATGTTGTGGATGCTCCTAAACCTAAGCTAGTTGTACGCTCGATTCTCAAGGGAGTACTTTGCTCTTTTCTCATTCGTGAAGGGTAGACCATGGGCTCGGTCTTGCTGCGACATCTTCAGCTCGTGTCATAAGCCATGGCTTGTCATTAGTACTTTTCCAAACGGTCACTTGTTGGAAGAAAATACTTTGTGCTTGGCAGATTAAAATGTTTTTGGTACAGAAGACTTTTTCCTCCAAGCATTCTATTGATTTCACATTTTAAATTCCTCATTCACAAGTTGCTTCATCCTACCATTGAGGTCTCCCATGTGTGCTTTTCCTTTATTGTTCTCCCTATGTGTTTGGTTTGATTTACCTTACCCCCCTCTCTTTGAATTGAGAAGAATCCTTCCTAGGATTAAATGTTTAGAGGATGAGCAGCTTACATCACACGATCTTAGTGTTTTACTGGTGCATAAGCCAAGCATAGAAATTGGGGTTATATTCTAAGGTAGCATAGGTATCCATGTTCAAATGGCGTATGCCCACATGCGTAATATAAGTGAGTACATCGAGCAAGAAGTCATCGAAGTCCACTCGGCTAGTGATGTGCAACTCTTCCTTGGTGAGGATTCAATCTAAATAAGGACGTCCCTTAATGTGTTCTTCCAGGGGTCGGTGATTTTACAAATGGTAGTCAACACCCTATAAGAAGTTGGAGCTACATAAGTTGGGTCATATTCCGATGACTTGATTGCTCGTCGCTGCTCAACGTTGGTCATGATTTGGCATCCTTCTAGTTCCCATTGTAATCAAAGAGTGTACCATTTTTGCAAGAAGGAGGATGTGTGGTTGGCAAGCTGTTGCAATCACGCGATTTCTTGGTTTGTGGCCATGATTGCGGTTTTGTTTTGTGACGTAATGAGACGCTGTTTGATTGTTTGTTCCTTGGATATCTCAGTTGCAATGAACTCCTCAGCTGCTTCAGAAGCCTTAACCAATACAACTTCCGAATCCTCCCAAGAGCAAGGGATTGTTTGTACTTCCGTTGCTATAGGTCCTTCCAGGAGACCTAAGTCTAGTCAATCGTAGCTTTTAGCCAATGCCATGAAAGTAGTGTCCAAGCATCGGAGGCAAGCAACCAAGTCATCCCCAATATTTTTAGCTAAGTCCGGGCCAAGGTTAGAGTTGATCGTCACTCATAAGAGGGTCAAAGCCTAGTAGGTGGTTGAGGTTTGACCGCATTAGAGAGTTCAGCAACTAATGTTTGCTGCTTGGTTTGCTTCTGAGGTCGTACATTGGTGATGGGTTCGTTCGTAGTTGTGGTTGATACACTATTAGGCACTTCTGAGGTTTGAGGGGCACCATTGGGACTCTTTTTGGACGGTTTGTTAATAGCAGGTTGCGGTTTTGGGCAATAGACTAGTTCAGGCCCTAATGAGCTAGGCTTTGGAGGTTCTATGGACTTAGCGACCTGATTCTCTTGTGGTTTGAGTGTCTTTGGCATGATGTTTCATGTGGTCAAGCTTGAGGGTGGTGTTTGAGTAGGACCCTTGGTTGTTTTGGCTTTAGGAAGCCAAATCCAAGTGTTATTCACATAGTAGCCTTGCGCTTAAAACAAGGCTTGGGGGACCCATTGTAGCTTGATCATACATTGATGTTTATAGTTTCATCTTGGCTTCCTAGGTTTCAGGTGCAGATCATTAACCTTGTGAGGCCATGGGCTTCTATTCCTAGGTGGCGCTTTCTGTTTAGGTACCCATTTGAACTAGGGTTCATAGGCTTCAACATTGGTTCTAGTGGGTTGTTGGCATCGAGACTTGGTAGGTTGTGACGAGTCACAACCCCCTCCTTAGACTTGATGGTGGGGTTTCTCTACCGGTGGCTTTGTGGAATTGGAAAGAGTCGCACCGCCCTTGCTAAAAGCTGTAACAACGTGAATGTTGCCCATGGCTAGGTGGATATGTTGCGACTGATAGTCGACATTGCAATGAACTTGCTTCTTGAAATTTTGTCCTAATAGCGATTCTATGCCTGCTTTCTTAGTGTTGGGCAACACATAGAAGATTATCGACACGCTTTCAGACTCAATAGAAATTGCAACCTTGCACTTTTCTAAAAGCGTGTAGGATTGGCCTCCATAAGGGGTGAGATTAGCATTAGTGGGATGCAATTGCGGTTTGCCAATTTGGGTCCAATGGCCATGAGTCAAGACATTAAAATTAGCTCCCTCATCGATCAATGCACTGATGGTGCATGTGTGTTTAGTAGTGACCATCATGTGTAGATAAGCTAGTGGTACTAATTCCTCATCCTCACCATCCACCTCAATGATAGTGGCTACTTGTACGTAGACATGGGGTGCTAGCATTGGGGAACTCATGCAATGGGTGCGTGGGAGGGAAGTTCTTCTTTATGCAGCTGCCATTGAAGAAGCCTATGCCCTCGCCCTCTAGGATTTCAAGTTCCACGTTACTAGTTTTTACTTATGTCCCTTGATTGAGTACAACAGTACTAAGTCACCTTGTTCGAAGTTGCGCTACTTGACATGCTTGTCAAACCAGCTTTTGCATCTTGCCTTCTCACATATTAGCGGATAGGTGGCTGGAAGCTAGGTTTCTGATAAGCGTTTGAGCTCAATTAGGTGTCTCTGTCCATGCTACCTTCCCATCCCATCTTTCTTGCCAGGCTATCCTAAGGCTAGATACGAAGAATTCCAAGGGTAGGATTGCTTCCGTACCATAAATCAACTTAAAGGGGGTCTGTCTTTATAGCTGGCTTGTAAGCCGTGCGATAGGCCCACAAGGCCGCCATCAAGTTGTTATCCCAATCACTGCATGAGGCACAGATGACTTTGGTCATGACTTTTATTAAGATTTTATTTGTGGAATTAGCTTGACCATTTGCCTGAGGGCAATAAGCGAAAGACTTCCGATGGATGATTAGGAAAGAGGATAGGAGGTGAGCTATCACTTCGTTGATGAAGTGAGTGCCTTGGTTGTGTACTAGTTCGATGGGGCAGCCCAACTGTGAGAGCACCTGCTCCCATAGGAACTTTAGGAACTTGGCAATGGTCATTCTTTCTTGTAGCTCGTGCGTCTGCCCGTTTTGTGAGATAGTTGATGGCTACAATGATGTATTTGGCTTGTGAATACTATGTCGCAAGACTAATGGGTCTGATGAAATCAATCCCCCATTTCTCGAAGGGTTGCCATGCGATAATTGGGGTTAGTTCCATGTGATTCTTACTAATCAGAACTTTAGTCAGTTGGCACTTATCACAATGCTTCATAAATCATGTCACATATCGGAAGAGGGTAGGCCACCATAGCTAGGACTGTAGCACCTTGCGGGCTGTTGCATCTCCACTGAAGTGTCATGCCATTCCGTCGTGTGCCTCTGTCATACATCATGCATCTCATGCTCACACACACATTTGCGCAATAACCCATCCTGCCGCAGGCTATAAAGGTTGCCTACTATCAATTGATATGGTTGGATTTTCAAGATGAGCTGCCTAAGTTGGGCTTTTTCTATCGATCGTTTCGGTAGTTTGTGCTGAAGCACTTGAACTATGTTGTCTACCCAATACGACATCATGTCAGCCTTAAAAAAATCTTCTTCGCTGGATAAGTAGAATAAATGTGCATTTGGTAGTTCATCCACAATGCCTTGTCTGATCGCTTCTCCCGTGGGGATGCGAGACATATGGTCAGCCATGTAATGCTGCTTCCCTTTACGCACCATCATGGAGAAGTCAAACTTAAAAACAAAAGTAGCCATCTAGCGATACGTCCTCTGTAGCGCATGGTTTGTTAACAAGATACAACAAGGCTTGATGGTCAACAAAGAGAGTGAAAGGCATAGCCAAAAGATAATGTCAAAATTTATTTACGGCAAACACCATATCCAGGTCCTCTCTCTCCCTTGTCGAGTAATTTATTTTAGTCTTAGTGAGTTGTCTGCTAGCAAAGCTCATTGGATAATCCAGGTTATGTTCACTAGGTTGGCACAACACAGCTCCTACAACGAATTTCGAAGCATTGATGTGCACATGGAACGTGTGTCTAATTTGGGGCTCGTAGAATCGGTGCTGTGGTCAGAGCCTTTTTTAGCTCCTCATATGCTCATTGGCATTCCTCGGTCCATTCGAATATGATCAACATATTGTATATAGGTCTAGCAATTAATGCATAGTTCAACATGAACTGTTGATAATACCATGTATTTCTTAAGAAGCACTAAACACCCTTGTAATCAGTTGGGGGTGGAAGATCGACAATGACCTTGATCTTCAAGAAATCTATGGCAATGCCATTCTTTGATACCATGTGTCCTAGGATACACCCATGCTTCACCCAGAACTGGCACTTCAAGGGCTTCAATGAGAGGAGGTATAGTCGACATTGTTCAAAGACTGCTCGGAGCCTAAGTGTTCTCGCCAAGTAGAGTGAACACACAAGTCGTTCACGAAGACCTCTAACTTCTTCCTCAGCATGTCTTTGAATATTGTACACATTAGTCTTTGAAAAGTGGCTAGCGCGTTAGTCAATCCCAAATGCATGACTATGTAGGCAAAGACTCCCCATTCAGTGGGGTGAATGCAGTTTTATACCTATCATTAGGACGTACTTGCACCTAATTGTATCCAGAGAAGCCATCCAGGAAACTATAGGCCTATTTGCCAGCCACTCTCTCGAGTATGTGCTCAATGTATGACAGTCGGTAATTATCTCTCTTTATAGCTACGTTTACCTTCTTGTAATTGACACACACTCTAATCTTTCCATTCTTCTTTAATACGATGACTATGGGGGAAACCCAGTCCGTGTGTTCAATTTCATAGATGAATCTTTCTCTCATTAGCTTGTCGATTTATTCCTTGATAGCATGGGCATGCTTTGGATTCATGGGATATAGTCAGTGCTTGACCGGTGTTGTGTTAGGTATCATGGGTATGTTGTGAGTCACCACACTCGAATCTACCCCTTTAAGCTCTTCTAGGGACCAAGCAAAGACATCTATGTACTCTTGCAACAGAGTAATGAGGCTTACTTCATCTTGCTCAGTGAGAGCGGAATTTTGATGCCGAGAAGTGCTTAAAAATAGCTAAAAATTACGAATATCAAGGGAAAAATATTCAACGTCAGAGGCGGTGGCTCGATCTAGAACGATTTTAAGCGCCAAAGTGCTTTAAAGGCGCTCGAGCGACGCTTGTTGATTTTCAGAATTTTCTAGACTGTCCTGCGGGTTGACAAGAGTTACCGGCCAATGCGGGATGCTAAGCCAGATGCCCAGGATTTTTTAGAGCTCAATTCGGAGTCCGGACGGGGAAATGGCCAAGGAAATGGTCAAGATATGAAAAGGTGGACACTTGGGAGGCCAAAATTGAGCATGTCTTTTGAGTTTGGATCCCTCTCCCCACCCTCCCCCCCCCAAAATTTTATACACCTTATGAAGCAAAAAACGTGAAGAGAGAATGAGGGATGAAAAAACGTGGAGGAAGATGGCGCCCAAAAATTGCGCTTCATGGCATGGAGAGGGTGATGGCTGGCTGTGAATAACCCCCCCAATCGATTATGGGGCTTCAATCCCTCCTGGATGCTGACTCTATCGCCGTTCTTCGCTCCTCCAATGGCGGTCTCTATGAAGATCTCTGATTTCAATCTTTCTCTCTCCTCCCTCTCTCTCCCCTAAAGGCAGATTCATGTGGTGAAGAGGAAGAAGAGGAATGAATGAGGGATGCTTGTCCAATGAAGACCGGATTGCTCCATAGTGCAAGAGGAAGGAAGATTGCTGAATGTGGACTGTCATAAGTAGTAATGGTGGCTGGAAATCAGTCCCGAGATATGGCAAATAAAAATCCGCAACCCGCAAAGAACGGTAATCTCATTTTTACAAAGAAAATTGGTGTTTTTATGCAATTTGCTTCATGAATACTTATTCCCATGAGATGATTATGCATTATAATGTTGTCTTCAATGTCTTTCAACTGTTTATGATAAAAAAATCAGAAAATCATAAGTGTTGTGGATGAAATTAATAGTATAAAACCCGTAAAATATACAAAATATGAAAAAATTGGGTGTTTTTGAGATATCAATGGAAAATATAGTAAGACACACTAACTAAATTTGTGTTTTTGCTGAAAATGAACCTAAGGGCCATAGCCCATAACTCATTTTGAATTTTCAATAATTTAATATTGCAAAAAATACAAGAAAAATAGGAAAAATGGGGAAAAATAGGAAAAAAATGAATTTTGAGTGCCGAAAATTAAGAAAAAATAAGATTCATGTTTGTGGATGTATGGGGGGTCTGAAATATGAGGTTTAGCCTTAGTTCAGCCCTACCTTTATGTTCTAGTGAGTTTTTATGGCTTTTTATACAATAAAAATGTGAAAAATGAACCCTAAACCGATCAACGATGCACAACCTAAACGGGTGAGGGGGGTAGAGTGTATGAAAGGCGTTTAAATGCTGAATGGAATGATGAAAAGCTTGCTGGTTTTTATGCATACCATTTAGGTTGGTCGTTAATTTAAATTAAGGATCTAGTAGCACGAGGGTTTCTCGGTGCTAGGTTCATGCAACGCCGCATACAAGCGATAATCAAAATCATTGAAAGAAATGTTTTCCACATGTGCACCAATGCTGATTTTCTTAATTGTTTGAGCACGTGGACATTCACAATTTGCATGAAGCATGAAATTTAAAGGTATCAGACAATACCTCCTGGATGCATAGCAATTGCTTTTTAGAGGAATATGACCAACGTTGAGTGAGTAAGGTTGTCCAAGCTGTAGGCTAGGCGTTGGGTCCAAGGGAAAGTAAAGTGAGGAAGCATGGTATATATCCTGGAAATATGCTAAATCATGAAAGAGAGAAGTTTATGTGTGATGAAATATTATATATGTTTAGCGACGCATCGAGGGGCCAATCCCCAAGGTGTAGGAGAGTCACAGTGAGGTAGCGGCAGTCAGCCGTGGGAGGACCTCATATGTTTGTACTTCGTGCTATTTGGCAATGTGCTAGGGACTCCCTCTGAGGAGTGTTAATTGGGTTAGTGTTGGACTATGAGACGTGATACAAACGCAAGATGTTCAGGAAGATGATGTATGTGTCATCCACACTCTTGGCTGTGAGGCCGTGGGGTTGTTGAGCACATGATAGAGGTCCAGCTAGTGCATGAGTCAGTGCCGGCCCGTTTTAGGTCCCATCACTCAGCCAAGTCATCGCCTATAAAGAGAGGTTGTGGGGTCTCCCCCTCCCTGGCTAAATTGACCTCCTTGACCTTGGCGGGTCCTTCGATTGGTTCTCTTGCTTGCCCCTGTCGTTTGGCTCCTAGCAAGATCACCCCCCTATCTCCCTTTTTGAACTTTGTGAATCATTTTGGCAGGTCTTGTGGTTTTCGATATTCTTTCGTCCGCATTACTTTGCTCAGCGTCCGTCATTCCTCCCTTAACCTCCGTAGGTGGATGGGTAGGTCCCCCTTAGTGGGTCTAGTCTTGGGAGGTCGAGGTATTTCAGGGTCACTATCTGAGTTGAATTTTGATTCAGAATCTAACTCTCGGTCCTCGCTAGATGAGGGGTTCTCTCTTGGTATCATAGCTCAGAAGGTGAGTGCGCTCGCACAGTAGTGGTGTGTCACTCTGTTGGGCTAGGCTTGCTTGCTCGTAGTGCGCCCATATGCTCCAACCAAGTTCGGTCACAGTCCTTGTATCCGACTCCTTTCTCTACTTTATGTGCATCCTGCTTGAGTGGTCTGAGGTCTACTCGTATTTTTTCGATTACATGCCCCCCCAGTGTCGTACTCTAGAGTATCGATTTCCCTTTCGCTCTCGTCATTGAAGGAACATCAATCCTCATATTCGTTGTCATAGCTGCCTTTGTTCGGGTGCTCATTATTATAATGGTTCTGGCAATTCTCTTCTTGTTGGTCAAAAATTAAGGCCCATTTGTACTTAAAGTTTAAATCGTGTATCTTGGACCATCGCCATTCAAGCTTGTCTAAGAGGTCTTGAAGTGGCTTAAGATTCATTGCTAGATTGCTAGCCAACTTGTCGGTTAAGTACCCTAGAGTCTCTAAGAGTTCTTATCTATTGTTTGGGACTTGGAATGCAACATGGTTGGGTCTTCCACGTAGGCTCTCAGTCATCATGCAAACTGGCACTGAAGGTGTATCCTTGAGCTTACCAGTTGCCTTGATGGCTTGTTCATACTCCTTAGTGTCTGAGAACGGTAGATCGATAGTAGCAAGAACATGCATCGAGTCTCCCTCGTCCTCAACGCACATGATATACTTGGTAAGGGCCCCATAGGATCCCCTAGTGTGTTCATTGCCCTTCAGCACAGTGGAGATGGCATCTAGGTCAACTAGAGTAGTCTTCCAAATGTCCATCTCTACCCTTACAGCCTCTGTTTGATTGCCTAAAAAGATAAGAGTGTTGCCCCAATATTCTACGACTCTCACATTGCACATCCAGGGTTGGGCCTAGTAGGATGTCATAGTTCCCTCCCTTCATGACTATAAAGTCAATTGAGAATTGGATTCTTGCAATCTTCATTGGGCAAATTTTTACCACTCCACATGGTTTCACCTTCATTCTGTTGGCCAGAGTGACATTGAACCTAGCAGTCTTGATCGGTGGGTTACCCCAAGTTTGGAGTACTACATGGCTTAGCACACTCACTCCTATCCTTGTGTCTATAATTCCCTTTCTTGTGACATCACCCAGAGCTAGGATTGGCAAGATTGCATGCATTTCCGTGCCTTTCCAAAAAGCATTGACATGCAAGGATTTAGGCATGGAGTGCAGCGTCAGTTGGTATTGGAGTTTATGCGTCGGGATTAGGCAAGTTTGTGGTAATTGGCTCATTTGATTCTTCAACCCATTGCTTCAACTCTAGCCATAGCATTGGATGCTACCTAAGCAGTTTGCCTAAGCATAGAGTTACAAGGGTGGTCACCAGTGTATTGAGGAGGTTGCTAGTCACTTGCCTCTCTCCTAAGTCTGCAGTTCTTGGCCAAAGGCCTTGACTGGTTTGCTGGCCTGGAGTATTTAGACTTTGTCTAGGCGGCCTAGCTTGTGGTGCCCTCGCCTCCCTTGATTTTGGTCGTGGGAGAGAGATTGGGGGCTTATGCTTGAGAGATCATTGATCTCGTCTTCTAGTATGGGCTCAACGTCCTTTAGATACTCCTGGGCCTCCTTCACATATTCTTTCACCTTATTGATGGCTTCGAGTTGGTGCTTCGGGTTGGGGTACTCTGCGACCTTAGTACTTTCCTTTTCAGCCATCCGAGGAGCTAACGTTTCTTCTCCTACATCAATGTCTTTCCCTCCAATAGGTAGTGTTGTGGTACTTTTGGTTTTGGGGGTAACCTTAGCGTTTGGTCTTTTCTTCCTTCATCTCCGACTCTTCTTTCCAACTGAGGTTGTGTCAAGGTTGCTAAGCCCTAGCAATGATATGTTGGCTTGCTTCATCTGCGCGTAGGTCATGACATGCAATGGGATAGGTGTGGCCTCCTGGTCGAGTGTCTCGACACCAAACAACTCCAATGGAACCGATGGATCGTTTGCCAAACTAGAGGATGGAGTCCACCTAGGGCAATCAACAAAGAGATGAGTGATTCCACACTTAGTGTATCTCAGGTCCGTCTTATCTCTATTTTCTTGCTCCCTCTCTCACGGGGCAGTGCAAAGAAATATGCCATGGGTGACCGCAAGTTCAACATATGAGAGCGGAGTTTTGAGCCTGGGATGTGCCTAAAATTTACCAAAAAATTCGGAATTTAGGGGAAAAATATTTAACATCGAAGGCGGCGGCTCCAGCTAGGACGATTTTAAGCACCAAGTGAAAGACGAAATTTAAAAGGCGCCTGAGCAACACTTGTGGATTTTTGATAATTTTTCAAACTGCCATGCAGGTTGTCAAGAGTTTCCAATCAATGAGGGATGTCAAGTCGGACGCCCAGGATTTTTCGGAGCTCAAATCGGATGTCGGACGAGGAAGGAGCCAACAAATGGTCAAGATTTGAAGAGGTGGACACTTGAGAGGTCAAAATTGGGCATGCCTTTTGGAGTTTGGACATTTTAAGCCACATGAAACTTTGCATGCAATCGTGGAGAGAGAATGAAAGGAGCAAAAATGTGAAGAAAACGTGGCGCCATTAGACAGCGAAAAATGCGCTTCCTCCTCTCTCATCATGATCATGAGGTTGAATACAACCCATCTGATCGACATTGGGGCTTGATTTCTCTTTGCCACACTTCCTGCAAGCAATGACTGTGGGAATGAAGAAATCCGATTCTAGTATTTCTCTCTCCTCCCTCTCTCTCTCCCCTAAGGGGCTGTTCTTGTGTGCAAGACGAAATGAAGAATGGTGAAGGAAAGATTTTCCGGTTGGGACTCGATTGCTTCCGGGTCGATGTAGACATGAATATTGCTGATTGTGAAGATGCTGGGCATTGAAGGTGGGCTGACCCGCAGTCTTGCACCAAAACCGAGATTCCGAAACATGAAACCTAAGCGGTAATTCAATTTTTATGAAGAAAAAATGAGTTTTTATGCTATTTGATTGATAAAATATTGTTCCCATGGGCTGAATATTCATTATGATGTTGTTTTCTATGAAAATCATAAGCGATATGGCTGAAACGAATGTTATAAAACCCGAAAAACACAAGTTTAAGGGGTAAAAATGGGGTTTTTGCAAAATAAATGGAAAATATGAGACATAATGGCTACAAAACCTGAAATTTTGCTGTCAAGGAACCTAAGGGCCATAGTCCACAATCAGTCTTAATTTTTAGTCATTTTTTATTGAAGAAAATAGAGGAAAAATACAAAAAAATGGTGAAAAATGGGTTTTAAATGGGAGAAAATTAGGAAACGGTAAAAGGAAAATTCCAAAAAATTACATGTGTGTTTGTGCAGTGTATAATGAAGGTAAAGCACGAGGTTGGCCTCGGTTTACCCTCGTTTCTATGTTTCCGTTCATGTTTATCGCTTTCTTTGTAAGGAAACACACATAAAATGACCCTTTCACCTATCAATGAATGCAAAACATTAAACGGTAGGGTGAGAGGGGAGGTTGAGCATCAAAATATAAACTAAAATCTGGTTTATGTGTTGCATCATGCCTATAGGATGTTGCTTTTAAATAAAGGGAAAGGCAGCATGAGAGTAAGGCTCGGTGTCTTTTCTCTTTTCAGCACATAAATGCAGCATGAAAATTATGAAAAGATTGGTTTCGCACGATGCACAATGCTGATTTTCTTATGTTTGTGCACTAAACTGTTCACATTATGCACTATGCATAGTTCACGGTATCAAACGGAGAAGCTCCTAGACTGCATAGCACTTGTTTTCTTAGGAATTCAACCCACGATTGAGAGCGTAAGGTTATCCCTTGCCGTAGGATAGAGGGGTAGTTTCCTAAGGGATTATTAAGTAAGGACACATGGTATATCTCCTGGATTCTAAATGAAGAGTGGAGTTTGTTCGTTTGTTTTATATGTTGAGCAGCGCATCAAGGGGCCAATCCCTACGATGTAGGAGAGCTGCAGTGGGGCTGCGGTGTTTCCACCGAGAGGTTGCCTCCATGTGTGATTATCATGGTATTTATTGCCAATGTGTATGGATTCTCCCTCTGTGGAGTTTATAGAAAGGGAAACGTTGGACTACAAAACGATGAAACTATAAACGCATAGATTAGGCTTTAGGACAGTTAGTCCTTTAGCATTAGATTGACGCTCCTGGTTTGCGAGGTCGTGAGGGTGTGTTTGTCTATCATGAGCATAAGGTCTGGCTAGTGCCATAGCCAGTGCCGACCCATTTCAGGTCCCATCAACATACAATTGGCTCTTGGGTTTGCCCTCCTAGGCCTCTGCCTCTCCCTCTACCTAACGCCATCACCAATATTTGTCAATAGTCCATGAGGATAGCATTGCCTTCCTCATTGTATGATACATATGGGCTCATATAAGGCTCCGTCGTTGCTCACAAATCGTCCACATAGTGGACTGGAGTATCACTAGGTGGATGGGTCATATAGGGTCCAAGCAGTCTAGGGATTTATTTCCATCCTAGGGATGGTTGGTTTACTGTCATTAGGTGTCGGGAGAAACAATGGGGCTCCCCTTTCAAAGAATTTTGGTGGCCTGTTTGCAAGGTAGGGTTGACCATAAGGTTGCGGGTATGGGAGCCTCTGAGGTAATCGACAATGCATGGTGCCATGGTTGAACCTACCTCAATTAGCACAAGGTCGTGACCTAGGGTTCTAACACTTAGCTGGAAAGCGGTTTCCACCAGAATGCACACATTGGACATGTGGGTGCGTTGATTGTCATATCATCTCCTGCAGTTTGGCTATGTGCATCCTAATCTCTGCTAGCTTTTGTCCCGAATCAGTGCCCTTCCCTTTGTCCTGTGTGCTTGGGTCAGCTCTCTCACTTGGTGTTGAGACCCTCTCGAAACTCTTGGTGCTAGATTCTTCTTGATCTGAGCCTTTGGGGCCTCTTTCCTTGAGCTGGTTGTCCACTCTAATAGCTTCTTCAAAGACCCTTGCTGCCAACGCGTCTCGCTGTAACCTCGAGTTGCTGGCCAAGGCTTTGTAGAGTTCTTCACTTTGTATTGCGCTAATGAATACCGTGGATACCACTCTTTTGGTTGGTCTCTCGTCCATTGGGATTCTTTCGAAGAGGCTCCTCACATGGGTCACATAATCTCGGATGTCCTCCTTCTCTCTTTGCTTGACATTCATGAGTAGCACTAGCAGGTTATCAAAGTATCTAGGTTCGAAAAATCTCTTAATAAAGAGATTTTTCAAGCCATTGAAATTGGCATGCTATGAAGCATCTAGACTTGTGTACCACGTCCGGCCCTTGTCACGTAAGCACAGTCCGAAAGCTTGGGAGCGTTGAGTAGGATCGGTGAGGCCATTGACCTTGTAGACTTGCTCGAACTGTTCCACAAAGCTATACGGGTCGTCGTTAGCTTGGTGTTTGTCTAGCTGTTTTTCCACCACATGAATTTTTGATTGGCTCTTGGAGCCTTGGTTAACCCCTAACCCTGCTAGCAGTGATGTTACTAATGCTGTAGCCCTTTGCTTTGCTGCCGTGTTATCTAGCAATTGCTTTGTCAGTAGCTCACTCAATGTGAGGTCTCCTTCCAATGCTTTCTCGCTCTTCGATAGGTTTTTGGCTACTAGGGATAGCACTCTCTGAATCTCTTGCATTTCTAAGATTTGGCACAAACTCCTAGTTTGCTGGTCCTAGTTGTATGTGGCTAGGCCTTGCAGAGCCCTACGTTCTAGCTTCCTCTGCTCCTCGAGATATACTATGCTGTACTCTATAGGTCTACGACGATACTCTAGCCAAGTTTGAGCATCGTATTTGTGGACAGCCTCAGGAAAGTCTCCTAGGTTAAGCTCCTCGTTGCTTCTATGGCATGAGCTGCCCTCTTTCATGTCTAGGACTTCCTGTTCTAACAAGTTGTCAATCAAGTCAATAAGGCCGGGTAGATCCACTTCCACGATATTTTCTATCCTTGTTGGGATCGGATTTTTGGCTATGTTTTTTGCTAGGTCCTACTTTTGGGGATTCAAACACCCTTTCATGTCTATGGGTCTTCTCTTAATGGTGGGTTCCTTCAAGTTCTTACTTCTGGGTGTGTTCCTTGTTAATTACAACCAGTCCTCAACTTACCCTCACTTTGTGCGTGTGTGTGTTCTTTTCTAAGCATTGTGCAAAATCATGCTTTTAGCTCTTCTCAATTGTGCTTTAAGGGCTAGAAATCAGAGTGAGTGAGAAAACAAGTGCCTAGACGACTCTAGCACTCTCATCGTGGGTTTAGCTTGATAGGCTTGTATGCTTGGTTTTTGGCCATCCCCATTGGTTTATAGGGTTCTCTACTATTCCCTCCACTCAGTCATGATTCGTCAGTGCTCTAAGACTCCACTTGATGTTGGTGCCAGACTCGATTGCTAGAAGGTCGACTAGTGTTGCCTCTATGCCTGTTGAGTCTTGCTACTCCCTTTGTTCCTTGTGCCACAAAGGCACCTCAAGTGTCTGTATGGTCTTCGGATGTTTGTACGGCCGGTGTCTAGGTAGTTTGGTCCAATTTTCAAATTTTTTTGGGAAAATTAGACTCGATTCGACGAGTCCAAATTGCAAGGGCCAAGTAACTGATTCGGACGGGGACCGAGTACAAGTTGGACCAAGTGACTAATTCGGACGGGCCGAGTACAAGTTGGTTCGTCGAGTGTTTGATTCAGATGGGCCGAGTGATGGGCGTTTGAGTCAATTTGGCCGAATGGCCGAATGGGAGTGGACCGAGGGCTGAGTTTTTGAGTGTTTGATTCTAGTGGGCCAAGGACTGATTTTTGATGTGTCTGAGCCCAGTGGGCCGAGGGTCGAATGGGAGTGAGCCGAGGGCTGAATTTTGACATGTCTGAGTCTAGTGGGCCGAGGGCTGATTCTTGGACTCGGCCCAGAATTTTCGTCACTCGAATGGGCCAAACGCGAGGTGTTTTTTTTGAGTCAACAAAAAATTCGCCATGCCAAATGATTGTGGCCTTCACATGTGTCAAGCACCTCTAGATCCTACCTACACATGAAGGAGAAGGTGTGGGTACATCTGATGTGGGCAATAAACTTGTGAGCAATGCGATTGAAGTGGGTTCACGTAATGGAGCTCAGTCACTCACACACTCTCTCTCAAAACAACCCTATTTTCCCAGACAAGTGAATGTGTGTGGCCAAAATTAGCTCTCCTATTCTTCTTCTTGTTCTTGTTCTTGCTTGCTTGAGCTTGTGCTTGAGAGAGGGAGTGTGAGAGTGTGAGGGAGTGAGTGTGTGAGGGTGAGGGACCGTGGTGGAGAAGCTCTCCATCTTCTCCTCTCTTCTTCTCTTATATTCTCTTCTCTTGTCTTGCTTGTGGCAATGGAGCTTGGAGCATGGAGATTGAGGATGGAGCTCGCTTGAAGCTTACACTTAGATCGCGGAGCTACCGGAGTGCTCGGGAGAGGAGGCGACTCACTACACTTGTAGAGATAGCACGTCAGCTATGTGAGAGGTAGCCATTAGTGCTCGGCCTGAAACACTTGAACAATAAGTGGTCCATGGATCTTGGTGGTTGAGTTTGAGCTCACCTCTACATTTTGGTTCCATTGCTGGGACTAAAGGATTCAAGCCTTGAATGCTTGCGCACTCCAAATCAAGCATCAAAGTAGGGTTTTCCTTGAACCGATACTTGCGGTAGATGGGTAGGAAGCGAGGGGTTTGAAGAGGTATCCGATCTCCTTAGCAAGTAAGTTTTTGATTTTTTGGATTTGGAAAAGCAATTTGTAGTAGTGTAGGTATTTACTTCGTAATTCGGATACACTAGGGTAGAAAAAAACAAGGAAAAAAGAAGGAAAACAAGCATCAGGGTTTCTGCTATCATAAGAGGGCAAGAGGGTTTGATTTGTTTACTAATTTGCATTTTGGAGTTTATTTGCTATTCCAGGTATATACAACTCTTCCCCTCTACCCATAGCTTTGATCTAGAGGTGTGTGCGATAGGTTGTGATCTAAATCGTGTGATTCAAGTGATTTATTGTTGCGTCGGTCAAAATTGCACCGCGTTTGGCCCTTCCGAGTGATGGTGATTTTGGGCCGAGTCCTAGAATTGGCCCTTGGCCCTCTTTTATTTAGCCATTTGATCACCACCATTCAGACACTTAGGACTCGACCCGACTGAATCAACCATTCAGCCCAACTTACTCGGATACATGAAAATTTGGCTCTCGACTATTCGAGCGGTGGGCTGAATTTGACATTCGGCCCCTGCAATTCGGACCTATTGAGCCAAATTTTAATTTTTTCAAAATTTTAACCTGTAGACCCTAAAACTGACCCACATACCATATAGAGCTGAAACCACATCATAGATCTATCATTGCACTGAAATCTAGAGCAAGCAATTCAAAACCCCCTCCGCACTTCCCCCAAGTAGGCTGGAGAGAAAACGCGTGCCACGACAGGTCCTCCAAATTAGATCCTAATGTAGTAATGGCTATGCACAAGCATAGACTTTCACTTGCAAAATAGCAACCAATAGCCCATATGCGAACAAAGACAAATAGAGACCCTAGAACCTTGATGGGCCAATCTAGCCAACAAGGGCAAAAAGGCCACACCACAAAAACATGTATAGGTTGCATTTGGACTGCTACTAGTCAAAGCAGGATGCAACAACATCAAGCTACAACTGCGAGGATGACTAGACATGACAGTCCTGATGATAGATGCACCTTGAACGGCGTTGCATAGATGACCCAAGACATTAGTGGAGAATCCACATCTGGTTGTGTAGTTGGGGACTCGAAGGCATGTCAGAAGACTTAAATTTATAAGCCAAGTCCGTGAAGATGAGACATAGTACCGCCTGCTTATCTTAGGGTCAAACTCACCACAAAAAGAGAGCATTGTGTCGATGCTCTCATTGATGAAGGAGCTAATTTTAATATCTTGACCTATGAAGCATAGACCCTACTAGGCCAACCACAGCTCACATTGACTAATGCAACTCTTAATTCTTATGAGGGACACCAACAAGCACTTATAGGGAAGTGCAAAATCCTTGTAACTATTGAAACTAAAAGCTTGCCTATCCTATTCCATGTTCCTCCAAATAGTGCAAGTTGTGGAAATGTAACCCTCCTAGGAAGACCCTTCAAAAGGGCAACCAAGTGTGAGGCTGATTATGTAGCACATGGGATACACTTGACACAATCAGGTGTGAGGATAATCACAACCTTTAGCAAGGGTGACCTCATTAAACCTCGAGGGAAGATAAGGAATGTTCTGACATACCAAGCAATCCTAGTAACGAGAGCAAGGACTTGTTGAAAGAGTTGATACAAGCGCATGTTGAATAGAGAGAACCAGTGAGTGACGCCATGCTTGAAACAAGAAGGTCAGGAGATGATGCCAAGGACAGGCTTTGGACTTACAATATCGTAGAAAACCACAAAAGAAGCCCAAGCCTTACAAACAAAGCCCAAGCCTTACAAACAAAGGTATCGATGGTGGAGAGCCAACACCATGACACAGTGGATATCCAAAGTGTTGCTACGTGCTCAAGGGTATTACACAGGTAATTGATGGATTTGGGTACTTAAGCCCCATGCTAAACCATCTCTATTAGCTGAAGACCAGATTATATCAAAAGTAAAGAAGCGAAGGAGAAAATCTAAAGGAAAATCCAAGCCTCGAGTCAAAAACATCGGAGTAACTGAGCCCCTCATGATTGAAATCAAGAAACCAAACATGACTACTCGAAAGGTAGATCCTCAGCCTAGCGTGCTTAATAAGCAGATATCATGTTGAGATGGCAAGCTCAACACGTGCGGACATTGATGATGGACCGCCTGGCTAGATGGGCCCGCATGTCTACACTTAGCACGTTGGTGGTCATTATGATACTCACATGGCCACTGACTTATCACTTATTATATTTAGTTTGTTACACCTACATACAGCTAGCAAAGACATAGTGCCAGTCGATTAGTGTAGTCAGTTATGCACTGTTTGACTTAGTAGGCCACTTTCCTTTATGTTGTATCTTATCTATACTTTGTGTACATTGTATAGTGTGTGGAAGAAGAAGAAAAAAACCAGCAAGAAAACGTTTTGGCCTCCATCTCTCTTCTTGTGTTCTTGAGTGAGCTTCCTCTTGTGTATACAGTGTGTGTTTGGCATCGCAGCTCAAGCAAGTCCCCCCACCACATGATTCTTAACATGGTATCAGAGCCACACCACTGAGGGAGGCTGATTTTGAAGGCTGAAGTGAAGGAGAAGAAGCAAGGTTCGAGAAAGCAAGCCACGGGTAAGAAGCTCTCCCATTCTTCCACTCTCTCTCTTGGATAGTGCCTGTGGAGGCACTGGAAGCAGGGTTGAGCAAAAATCTCAGATTGTTGTGAGATTTGGTGTACGAGCAGATCACCGTATATTTTGCAAATAAACCCTTTAGGGTCTGTCCGTAGTGATTTTGGGTGTCTGAGGCCGTTTCAAGCCCCGTTTTAGAGCTGCAAGGTTGCGGACAACAGTTTTAGGATACACTGTGATTTCAGCTGTTTTGACCTAAAGTGGGTGCACAGGTTATATATTTCAAATCTGCAATTTTTGAGGTGTTTGCAGGAAGCAAAGATAAGGTTTATCTGCAAACATGTTGTAGATTACATGTGCTATTGGGCAATCAGTGAAAAAGGTTGCTTGATGTAGTGCTATGCACGTGTTGTGAAAGATTGCAAAAGACTAGCTTGCTGTGTTGTATCTTGTTTGTGATAATGGCAGAGAACAGTGGAAATCCCATTATTGAGAAGCTCGACAAGAACAACTACCCTTCATGGAAGTTCCGTGTGACGAAATTCCTCATTGGAAAGGGCTTTTATGAGTTTGTCTCATGTGAAGAAAAGGAGCCAGAGCTGGGCGACAGATGAGTTAAAAGCATGGAAAGAGTGGAATGCGAAAGACAAAAAGTTGATGTATTGGCTATCTGCAGTAATTGATAATACTATGTTGGGACATATCAGGAATGTAGAAACTTCACATGCAGCTTGGACAATTTTTGAGAGCATGTTTTCAGTAAATACAAAGGCACGAAAGATTCAACTCAAGCAAGAGTTGAATGCCTTGAAGAAAGGGAAAATGTCTGTCAATGAGTATGTGTTGAAGGTGAGGAGCATTGCAGATGCTTTAGCAGCGATTGATGCAATGTCGGATGATGATGATTTGGTTTCATCCACTTTGAGTGACCTTAACAATGAGAAGGCATGGAAATCATTTGTTACTTCAGTATATGTACGGAAGCCATTTTCAGATTTTGATGAGCTGATCTCTCTCATGATTATTGAAGAGATCAATATGCAGGGTGATTCGTTTGAAAGAAATGGTGAACAAGTCCAAGCATTTTACTCGAGTTCAGGAAGGGGACATGGTAGATCCTCTTCGAGAGGCCGTGGTATGGGACGTGCTGGCGATAACTAGCAAAACAGGTTCAATCAACAGTTTGGTGAAATGTAGGTTTCTGGAGGCAGAGGAAACTTTAGAGGCAGGGGGAGCTCTAGAGGAAGAGGTGGATGGCAGAATAGAGGTTCTGGCAATTCTGCTATTATTTGCCATTATTGTGGCAAAATAGGCCATGTTGTAGCCCATTGCTATGCAAAGAAGGATGATATTTCCAGTCGTAAATTGCAGCAAGAAAATTATGCATCGTCTTCACGACAGAATGAAGACAAAAATGAGCGTCTGTTTATTATGCAGCATATGATGAATGCAGTTACAGGAAAGGGGACACATGATGATGTATGGTATGTCGATTTAGGTGCATCTAATCATATGATGAGTCATGTTGAATGGTTTGGAGAGATGCAAGACTTACAAAATCCAGGTTATGTGTAGACGGGTGATGATTCATGCCACCCAATTTCACACATTGGAAAGGTTCCCTTGTCCTTGTATGATGGCCAGACAAAGAGTCTGACAGATGTATTACATGTGCCATTAATTACAAAGAATCTAGTATCTGTTGGCCAAATGGTGGAGTAGGGATTGCAGGTCCGATTCAATGCAAAAGGTTATTTTGTAGAAGACTTTAACGATAAGTGTAGGTTGGTTGCAAAAGGAAGTAGAGTTGGCCGAATGTTCACTTTGAATGCTGGAATTCCTGCAATGGATGCTGCTATGTATACTAAAGGAAAAGAAGTAGTTGTAGATATTGAAATATGGCATAAATGTATTGGACATGCAAATATGCAAAGGCTGAAATTAATGCAGTCCAGAGGATTGGTTATAGGGTTGCCTTCTTTTAGAGTTGCAGAATTGCATAAAGTTTGTGAAGCATGCCAGTTTGGTAAGCAGGCGAGACAACCCTTCTCGCATGATAGAGAAGTGAGTAGAAACATACTTGATATAGTACATACAGATGTTTGGGGGCCTACACAGAATGTATCTCTTAGTGGTAGCAAATACTTTGTCACATTTATTGATGACTGTTCAAGGAAGTTATGGGTATACTTCATGAAGGAAAAAAGTGATGTGTTTGAGCACTTCAAATCTTTTAAGGCAGTTGTTGAAACAAAAAAAAACTTAAAAGTAAAGTGCTTGAGATCAGATGGAGGGGGAGAGTACCTCTCTAATGAGTTAAGTGTCACAGGCAGCTGTAGTTCATGGGATGAATCTTGAAGAATGCTTTACTGGCAAGAAGCCTGATGTATCACACTTGAAGGTATTTGGCTGTGTTGCATACGTTCATGTGCCAGATGAGCTACGAAAGAAGCTTGATCCAAAGGCAGAAAAATGTGTTTTTATTGGATACTCTTTAGAGCAGAAAGGGTATCGCTGTTATAACCTTGTCATAGGTGAGTTCAGAGTGAGCAGGAATGTTATCTTTGATGAGATGGGAAGTTGGTATACTCCTGTTGGTGATGTTTTGGATGATGATAATGATCAGGACAGCTATGCGTAGAAAGATAAACATCATCTAGTACTACACCTACAGTGAGCCCTTGGTCTGGGAGACTAAGGAGTAGCCCCACACCTTCAAGTGGGTCTATAAGTGTTGCAGGGAAGGACAAAGGAAAGAAGAAAGTGCTGGATGGTAATGATGTATCTACCAGTCATTTGGGATTGGATGGAGATTCTAGTGGTTCGGAGAGCTTGGATGATGAGCTTGGTATTCCTTCTGTCAGGACACTAGGTGTACAGAGAGCTCATAGTAATGTAAAGGCTCCATTGAGTGATCTGGTGGTACGCAGATCTAATAGGGTTAGATACCCTGTTAAAAGATTTGGTTTTGAAGGTTATACAGCTCACCATTATGCTTATATGGTGAAACTAGTTGAGGATGTTGATCCCACTTGTTTTGAGGATGCTGCTGGTCATGCTCATTGGGATGTAGCAATGGATGAGGAGATGGTTGCATTAGAAGCCAACAAGACTTGGGATTTGGTACCCTTGCCTAAGGGTAAGAAAGCTATTGGTTGTAAGTGGGATTACAAAGTCAAGCATAATGCAGATGGTTCAGCTAGTAGGTATAAGGCTAGACTGGTTGCAAAAGGCTATGCTCAAACATATGGCATAGATTATGAAGAGACATTTAGTCCAGTTGCTAGGATGGAAACTGTTAGATGTGTGATTGCCTTGGCAGTAGCCAAAGGTTGGAGTTTGCAACAAATGGATGTTAAGAATGCCTTCTTGCATGGTGAATTTCAAGAAGAAGTGTATACGGAGCAGCTAGTAGGTTATGACGATTTAGAGCATCCCACATATGTGTGCATGTTAAAGAAGGCACTGTATGGGCTGAAGCAAGCACCTAGAGCATGGTCTGACAAGATTGGAGAGTATCTTGTCAATATTGGATTTTGTATTTCTGATGCTGATCACTCACTTTATGTGAGAAAGGGAGATGCAGGTTTGGTCATCATAGTCATCTATGTGGATGACTTGATTATTACAGGTGACAATGACAATGGGATTGCTGAAGTTAAGGACTTCTTGAAGAAGAAGTTTGAGATGAAAGATTTGGGTGAGCTGAGATACTTTCTTGGTATTGAGGTGACATCATGTAAGCCTCTTTCAGTACCAGTGGAGCAAAATGTGAAGTTGAGTGCTGATGTTGGGGATGAGATAGAAGACCCTACTATGTTCAGGAGGATAGTAGGGAGTTTGATTTACATGACTATCACAAGGCCAGACTTGAGCTATGCTTTTGGCCTTGTTAGTCAGTTTATGCAGATGCCTAGAAAGTCTCATTTGAGACAAGGTATGTGAAGTCCACTTCACATTATGGACTTTTTTATGAGGCAAGTAAGGACATACAGGTCTTTGGATACACAGATGCAGATTGGGCTGGTAACATGTCATACAGAAGATCTACAAGTGGATTCATGTTTTCCCTTGGTAGTGCAGCAGTTACATGGAGTAGTAAAAAGCAATCTATAGTTGCTTTATCGAGTACGGAGGTTGAGTATAGAGGTGCTGCTATGGCAGCATGTGAGGTGGTATAGCTGCAAAAGTTATTAGGTGATTTGAATGTGCAAGGAGATGGTCCAGTTATCATTCATTGTGACAACATGAGCAGCATACAGCTAGTTAGGAATCCATTGTTCCATGCTAGGACAAATTACATTGAGGTGCACTACCACTTTATGAGAGAGAAGGTACTTGCAGGAGAGATTGACTTGGTATATGTCAGCATGCAGGATCAGATAGTTGATATTTTCACAAAGGCATTGGGTGTATAGAAGCTTCAAAAGTTCTGAAGCTTACTTGGAGTCACAGAGATAGAGTTGAGCTTGAGGGGGAGTGTTGAGATAGCAAGCTCAACATGTGCGGACATTGATGATGGACCGCCTCGCTAGATGGGCCCGCACGTCTACACTTAGCATGTTGGTGGTCACTATGATACTCATATGGTCATTGACTTATCACTTATTATATTTAGTTTGTTACACCTACCTACACTGGAAAAGACATAGCACCAGTCGATTAGTGTAGTCGGTTATGCACTGTTTGACTTAGTAGGCCACTTTCCTTTATGTTGTATCTTATCTATTCTTTGTGTACATTGTATAGTGTGTGGAAGAAGAAGAAAAAAACCAGCAAGAAAACATGTTGGCTTCCATCTCTCTTCTTGTGTTCTTGAGTGAGCTTCCTCTTGAAAATAGAATGTGTGTTTGGCACTGCAGCTCAAGCAAGTCCCCCAACCACGCGATTCTTAACATATCAGGTGTAATTATCGGGTGTGCACAAAGACGACTAGTGCCCAATGAGCCTTTAACTTCCCAAGAGGATGATGAGCACCACAGATGCAATGTTGCTCATGATAAGGTTGATTGCTCAATAAAGCAAATGGCAGAATCCTCAAATAGCAATGAGCACAACTTCCAGCCAGTGCCAAGTCCACCTAGGAGTCCCAAATCTCCTACACCCTCTTTCTCTAGATGGACACATGAAGCAAAATAGTAGTCATCAAGTGCAGCTGCTCAATCCCAATTTGTATCTCCATTTGAGCTTCCAAATGTCCAAGGTGTGGGACATGACAGGACCCCTAATTCTCAACATAGGGATATGCCTATGCAATCCATCGTGGCTAGCTTGTTTGATCTACACAAGTGCATGTTCAAAGCGAAACAAAAGACACGACCACTTTCGATCTGCCTAAGGACTTGACACAGCAATCCACCAACAATAGCCAGTCCACTAAACTAGCTGCTAGTATTTTCAATCAGGATTCACAATAGTCATAGCCTTTGGCCGTAACGACGCCGGTTGTTTGCAGAACGTGTCCTTAGCAATTCACAAGTGGAAGAGGTGTCGCAATCAACATCCTTGACATCACCAATAGTTTCGAAGAACCTAAAGCCTAGGATTGAGGAGAAATCTCTCAAAGATTTGGCCAAGGAGATGGCACATCTAACCAATGAACTAAAGATGAAGTGCATGATGAAGCTTGATCAAAAGCTGATAGCCATCACACATGCATATGTCCATGTGGTCATTGGAAGGCCAACACTAGAGCACACAATGCTCATAGCCGAACCCCTGACTTGGGTTGAGCAACAATATGTTTGCTCCCACTATGTAGTTGTCGTTGAAGAAGTCATAAAGGACATCCCAAAGGCCACAGCTAGAGAATCGCCCTTGATACCCTCACTCTATATTGCTCAATGTGAGACAAACAAAGAAAAGCTCAAAGCAATCAAATGAAAAGGGAAAGGACAAGACAACTTTGTACAGAAATGGTACTCCAACTAGAGTTTGGCAGCCAAAATTAGCCATTGACTAATGACACTCACTGAGCAAAGGAAAGCCCTTTGGGCATCGATACACGATCCCACGTACATTGTCCTGACCTCATTAAGAGTATTGGGAATAGTCCATGAGGTCCAACTTTCTGCCACTATCTAAAAATATCCCTTGTACGATAAACTACTTCTAAAAGAAGATCTACACATGGCTAGCAGGCTAGGAGTAGGGTGCTTGATGTTAGTGCATATGTCTTCTGCCTCACTCAAGACCTTGCAATCCTAGATCTCTATGCTTCCCATCAATAGAACCGTGAATTCTTCAGCTAGTTTCATCCAAGCTTACATGACAAGAATCCTAAATTGTCTCTTGATTCTACATTAAAGTCACCCAAATCTCCTGAGCAAGAGGAAAACAACTCTAAACACAGCACTTGCACTAATAAGAAGCAATGGAGGCATGTTCCAACAATGGGTAAGAACAAGAGCCTAGAGTAAATGCTCCTCGACCAAGAGCAACTGCCAATGCAATCATATAAGGGGCTAAATAAAAGAGAATTGGCTAAAGAGCTAGACTCTCCACAAAGAGAGGTAGTTGTACCCGCACAACCTAGCGAGACAATTCAGTAGGCCGTAGCTATGGCCCATGAGGACACACCAAAAAAAGAGAATATTGAGGCCCAACCAAGTACATCAATGGCTAACCTAGTTTAGGGTCCTAAGTCTTTAAGGGATATACCTCAATGCCCAACAAAAAGAGGAGGAAACAACGAAAACAATGGTATTTGCAAGTGGCTATAGACACCAAGAAGATTGAGACAAAGAGTGCTAAAGAGCTGAGGAATACAACATTGAGGCCATCCACAAATGGACCCGTTGCCATCTCTCCTAACAGCAGTGAAACCCCAGACACATTCCTGTGTTTTGATAAGTCAAAGCAACCATTACCATCAACGGTTGCTTGCAACACTCAATCCACCGATAATAGAACTTACATTGACCAATCAAGAGTGGATGCAACACTGTCATAATAGGTTGAAAAAACTACACTAGTCACATCCAAGGAAAACCATGACATAATAGGAGAAACATGAAAATCTTGAGGACATAAGAATCCTAGCATTGACCAATCTTGCTCATGTAGGCCTGAACCCCCAGCTATGCTAAAGCCTAATGAGAAACATGAAAATACTGGGGGACATAAGAAATCCTAGCATTGACCAATCTTGCTCATCTAGGCATGGGCCCCCAGCTATGCTAAAGCCTAGGGAAACTCCCAGAACCTTGCATGAGATAGCAGCTGAGCAAGCCTTCATAGAACATAGAAGTGTCATAGAGTGCTTGACTGAGTTAGAAGCTAAACTCAAATTATTCACACATGTTTATGTCCTTGCAGGCATGGGCACTTCCCTAGGGAGCAACGTGAGGAATACTTTCCATATCCACTATCCTGGGAAGAGCAAGAATATCTTAACAAGCACTATGACAAGCTCCTATATGAATGCATGCGACTAATGAGGAGACTGATGAACTACGCTTAACTATGACATCCAATGAAGCACTTTTCCAACCAAATCTCTTAGAGATGGAGAAAATAAAGTGACAATCAGAGGGTTGAAGTCAATTTGAAAAATGTTGGTTTGGAAAACATGCTTCAATGGCCAAACTTGGAGCCTAGATTATGATAGTCTCAGAGGAGCGATTAGCAGTCTCAAAGAGACCCGACCTATGTAGTGCCAACTTCCTTTCGAGTACTAACTGCCATTTGGGATATGGACTTAGCTCGAGATAGCCAAGAGAACTCTCTGATTGATAAAGTTCTCACTGAGGAGGAGCTACTTGTTGCTAGTAGACTGGGACAAGGTACCATGGTACTCGATCTTGCAAAATATCTGTTGTTATTGAGTAGGCTACCACGAGTACTAGATGCGTGTGCCACACTCCAGTACAATCTTGAGTTCTACAATTGGTTTTTATCCTCATGAAGTGACATGGATTTATAAACGTGTGTATAAATAAACATTGTGTTTTGTGACTATGTATAGATAATACCAAAAAAAGCAAAGACAACAAACATAGAAGCAATGATAATCAAGCGTAGGTGATATGCATTGAATTCAACACAATGGGATTCAGATAAGTGATGTCTTTTTGAGCTTCACCTGCTCATTATGATTGAAACAGATGACTTGCATGTGCTCTCACGAGTTGTCAAGTGGATGAAAGACGACACAAGTCTCTGTACAAAAGCATTCAATATCCAAGTCACCACGAGACCACCAACCCCACAAAGAGCCATTACAGAAAAAACAATAGAAATGCCAAGAACAAAGATCCATGACGGAATCCCTAGTACTAGAAGAGAAAATCACCCTTGCAGAAAACACACATTGCATTTGAGCATGGCCCAAAGCATAGTCATTGGCTACTCTCTCTTTCTTGGCCAAACTCTACATTTGGCTCATTACAGTTGCTACCTTAATTGTACCGATATCTCACATGTTACAAAGAGGTTTGCAAAATATCAAGTGTATCTCTCTATCTCAACAACTATTCCTCTAGCATCGAGGTTAGTAACACAATCATCCTTATAATATCCATTTTTCATAGCCTTTGGATCTCGATATTTCTCAGTCCAAATGAACGGCTGATAGTCTCAATGTATTGCATTGGTTGTATTCATATTATCCAAAAAAAAAGAGAAAACAAAAAGAAAAGAAAAGAAAAGAAAAAAGCACTCACAATCACAACACAACACCTAGGGATCCTCAAATTAGGTACGTCTAGTGACCTTGGTCAGTTGGCTCTGTCCCTAATCCCCTAGCCCTTTTACACATCCCCCACAATTGTTTAGGGCACATCAAGGAGAGGACATACCTAGGGAGCTCTTCCTGTCACCCTGAACCATTTGCACAATTCTTTTTTGCACTCCATCTCAGTGCCATTGCAATCCTCAGTGATAAGCAAGGTATGGAAGACCATGGAAAGTACATCGTACTCTTCAACCACTACAAGTAGCCACTAGCTACCAAAGCTAAGGCATCAATGAGCTCAATTATGCTACATCGTGTTGTCAAAAAAACGATGTCTCAAGAAGCCTTCAAGTGTACTTCCCCTCAACATCGACAAAATTTTCCACCCCATTGAACCCTTGCTTCATTGAATCATTGCTATGAGGAACTAGACCAGCAGTCTTCTAACTACGTAATATGTAAGTATGCATGTGCACTCACATAATATCTGCACCACAATCTATACATAGTTTGGGTCCTCAAGTGCAGGACAATACTCTCATCTTGCTTAGAGTTCGACCTGTCTCCCAAACTAATCAAACTACTTCTTGTGCACGATAAGAAGACTAGCACTACCCCCATGGAGAGACCATGTATGAGAGGTTTTCAATCGCAGGTATTGCAGAATCCAACGAAAGTACCGTCAGCTCTTCATCAACACTCAGCTCTGAATTCTTATCCTTTATCATCTTGCAAGCCCACCAAAGAATTTTCGCTCCCCTTCCCCCCCCCCCCCCCCAGAATCCCCACAACGTTAATACTTGTGCCAACCCATGAGTGCAACTCCTAAAAATAACTAGCAATCAGGCCAACAAAGTGCCACCAACCACCTTCATCCGCACCTATGAAAACTCCAAGGCAAATCACAGCAGTCCCTTCCACCCAGGTCTTTGGTGCATGCCAAAGCCTGCTACTTACGACAGTGAGTGCCATGGGACTGGCACTTGTCTAGGAGGGGAGTAATGTTAACCCTTAGACAAACAAGGTGGAGAATCTTGAAAATCTAAAGTAGAAGACAAGGCCAAGGAAAAAGTGAAACGGAAGGCGAAGGCGTGTCAAGAAGAATCTAAAAACACAAGAAGTGCAGAAAAGTCCTAAATCAAGGAGAAAGGCGCACAAGAAGAAGTGCAAGTCAATACTTTTGTAAAAAAGTGCAACGTGCACCATGATTTATTTTAAGAGTGCCAGGATCTCACTTGTGCAATTTGTAAAGGTAAATGGGCGACAGGAAGGAGGGAGTGAGTGTGTGAGGGTGAGAGACTATGGTGGAGAAGCTCTCCATCTTCTTCTCTCTTCTTCTCTTCTCTTCTCTTCTCCTCTTGCTTGCAACAATGGATATTGGAGCGTGGAGCTTGAGGATGGAGCTTGCTTGAAGCTTGCACTTGGATTGTGGAGTTACCAAAGTGCTTGGGAGAGGAAGCAACTTGATCGGGCATGGAGGTAAGCTCACTACACTCGTAGAGATAACGCGCCATCTATGTGAGAGGTAACCAGTAGTGCTTGGCTTGGAACTCTTGAACAATAAGCAGTCTGTGGGTCTTGGCAGTTGAGCTCGCCTATACAACCCTTGTTGAAAGTTGTGATGATCCTAACTTGGGGTAACTCCACATGGATACATTGTAGTTCAATGTTGACTATACACTTAGTGAATCATTTAAATGGGTATTCCAATAGTACCTCTTTACCAACTCCTTTGGTGTTAGGTATTGCGTAGAAGATGATGGGTAGACTTTTAGTCTCGATGGTCAAGGTGATCTGACATTTCCCTAGTACTGCATAAGGAGATTCCCCATATGGATTTAATTTTATCGTCATTGGTGTAACTAGCAATTTCCCTATTCCTATCTAATCATTATGCGTTAGGGTGTTACAATCAACACCTTTATCGATTAGGGTAGTGACGTGGTGAGATGTCCTTATAGATAGGGTGATACTTAAGTAAGCTGCATGTATGGGGCTCTCATCCTTAGGGTCGAGTTTGGTGATCCTAGTTGCTCATATAGCAATGGGTGGTAGTGCCATTAGGAATTTGTGTAGAGATGTGATGTCAGAGATAATATTTTTTGATTTAGCTACCATCCTTCTTTGGAAATTTGGATGAAATATGTCCGTGGTGGCCACATATCCAACAAGTGAGAGGCTCCTAAGATTAGTTGCTTACCACATTGCGACCTTGCCCTTTGCCCAAGGCCATGATGGGAAGTGGCCTAATCCAAGATTGGATAACCCTCTTCGTCACATGTGACATAGATGTTCATGCACGGTTCCTCTTCAATTAGTTCCTCCAAAGTGTATTGGTGCCTCACTTGGTGGGTGTGTGACTATGGGTCCAGGTAGACTTGGTATTCTTGTTGGGTTGATGTAACCCTTGGGGCTATGGGTAGTTGGTCATTGGGTGTAGGGAGTGCAAATGACGCTCTTCTTCCATAGACAAACTGCCTATTTAGCGAGTAATATGTGCAAGTGTATGGTCAATGACTCGTACAATTTGACCTAAGATGATAGCCACCACAGTGGATGCATTGGACATGAGGCCTCATGGGTCGTCGCAATGTGTCTTGAATTCTTGCTATCTTCAATTTAATTCCTATACCTTTGTTCAAGATATCTATACTCTTCCCTTTTTCTTGGATATTGGTGAGGGTTTTCTCATCCACTACAGATTGTGGACCTCTTATTATGGATAGTAAGGGTGATAGAGGTTATATAACCTTAGCATTTCTCTCTTTTAGCAAGTCATCCACACAAATTGCCTCTTCAAAAACCCTAGCCAACATGACTCTTTCCAAACCTAAGTTTCTTGCTAGTGCCTTGTAGACTTCTTCATCCTTTATCCAATTAATGATGAATATAGTGGAGATCACCTTCTAAGTGGGTCGTTAGGCTATCTGATTCTTTTGTAGAGGCTCTATACATGAGTGATGTAGTTATGGATTTCCTCTTTTTCTTTTTGATTGTCATTCATCAACTTGACAATTAGATTGTTTGCATATCCCGATTCAGAGAATCTCTTAATGAAGAGGTTCTTCAAGATTGCATTTAGCATCATCATTGAGACTGGTGAACTAGGTGTGCTCTTTTACTTCGAGGCATAGCTCGAAGGCTTGTGCACGTCGGATTGCATCCTTGAGGTTGTTGACCTCATAGACCTACTTGAATTGTTCCATGAAACTGTATGGGTCGTCTCCTACCTTGTATTTCTCAACTTGTTTTATGACTATTGAGATTCTAGTTTAGCTTTTGGTATTGGTTCCTAATTCAACTTGGATTGAGGCAGCTAATGCAGCATTATTTTGCTCATTGACTGAATTGTATAATAGTAACTTGGTTAGGAGTTTGGTTGGAGTGAGGTTTGCTTTGAGAACCTCTTTTATGTTAGCATTAACCCCCAGTCCGGTGTGCCATGTGAATGCCAAGATGTGTTGCATTTGGTTAAGCTTGGCCTCTTTCCTTTTCCTATTGACTCATTGCACTTATGTGAATCTCATGACATATTGCAATAAGTTCTTCCCTACCCTTCTTACCTCTTCTATCTTAGTGATGATTTCATGTGTTGGTCTACACGCATGTACTACCCACACCTTTTGCTCATATTATGCTAGGAGGTATTGGATTTTAGCTAGAAACTCTCAAGGGTCAATCCCTAAGGTCACTAGCATTTAATCCTAATGTTGACATGGTCACTTTTTGTTCTTGTGTAAATAAGGTTTTGATGATGCTAATGATATTTGGTAGAGTAGCAGATTCTGTTGTGAAAAACACTTTTCCTACATGCTTGTCCCATGGGGATTCACTCAACTTATGTAGTTCACAGGTTCATTTTGTTGCCCATCCCCTTTAGCTTAGGATTGTTGTGGTTCAATTCTCTTTTGATCTTTGAGTTCCGTTTTCTCATTTGGTTTTTGGCGATTGGTTGATTCTTTCCTCCCCTTTTTGGATGACTTAACACATATACACGCTTCTTATCACATTAGGCAATCCCTTTTTTCTAAAATGTAATTAACCGTGGATACTGCACAAATAGGCTTTTAGTTCTTTCTCAAGTAATGTGAAGAAATTCAACGCAGTTTTTAATCATGTCAAGGATGCTCAACCAAAAATTTCAATCAACTTTTGTGCAATTGCATCTTTATTCAAAACTTAGTGCAAGAATTGGAACACAACACTTCAAAACTAATTTTGACTTTCAAATTTGAACTCTTTGATTCTATTGTTGGTCTTGATTTTATGGTTTCCTTGGGGTTTGGATGCTAATTTCGTGCTCTCAATGATTGTCTTATGCTTTGTTTCCCTTGGCTATCAGTCCTAATTCTCAAAGTTTCTCAACAATGATTATCTTTTTGGTTGAATGGAGTTTCAAGAGTTTCCAAGTGGAAGGTGGTCTACTCTCTTGGTTTATAGTTGTGGGTTTCAACTAGACTCTACAATCCCTCTTGCCTCGGAAGTTACAATTGTGAAATGACTCCCTTAGTATCCCAAAAGTAGCTAGTTCAAGCATTGCAGTATGGTTGAGAATAGTTTCAAGAATGTAGTTGTGACTAGGGTCTTGTGATGTATGGTGACTCATGAGCCTTTAAATGGTGTTATTTGTGGTTCTCTAGTTCACCATGATTTAAGAATCCTTCTAGGCATCTAGTGGTCCAATGTGAGGTAGCTTCCTATAACCTAGGCTAGTG
This sequence comes from Lygodium microphyllum, assembly GCF_053477565.2. Lineage (NCBI taxonomy): Eukaryota > Viridiplantae > Streptophyta > Polypodiopsida > Schizaeales > Lygodiaceae > Lygodium > Lygodium microphyllum. The sequence goes on along the minus strand of NW_028229566.1, from coordinate 147,639 downwards.
TCATGTACCTAACCCTACTATGCCTTACAAGTGTCCACAACTAAGTGCATCCTAATAATTAGTTAGGTAATTTGAGGTGTTCCTAGTTGGTTGTGTCTAGGCATGTGCCTAGGTATGTGTACTTAGAGTGGTGCTCATGCAAGTGCAATACATGGTTGAGGGAAAGTGTGTGGTTAGTATGGAAATGTTTCCCTAGAGTGATGGTGTGTCAATGCTGGCATGTGTGATGGCAAAACCTAGATTTAGTGTGAATGTGAGTGGAGAGAGTGGGGCTTCATTGTAGCGCACACACCTAGTAAATGGCCTTGATAAGTTTAACCTAAAGCTAGAGTTCCTTTGTGTGATCCTAGGTTTGAATGAAAGCTACTACAAATGTGGGGGTCTTTTCTTTTGAGTACAACTAAGTGAGGATGGTTGACCAATGTAAACTTGCTTTGCTCTCAAGCACAGTTTCATTTGCACAAAGAAACTTCTCCTACCAACCTTCGAACTCAGTTTCACTCTCCACTAGGTAAAAACAATCTTTCTTGTACGATATCTAGATTTTGCACGTCTACAAATAAATGCTCAAGCCTTTGAGAGTCTCAATATGGTCAAGTTATTCAACAACTTGACATGAGGGTTTGATAGAGGCCTACTCTTGTGTGGTTCTTGGGCTAAGGTGTGTGTATATGTCTAGGATGTAGAGGGTTTGTGTTAATGTTTTTGAATGTGTGCTAAGGGCATGTTACTATGTGTGTGGAAGTATTTGCTTTAGGACCTATACGAATTGATCCTAGTGTGTATGTGTGATGGAGTACTTTGGTCTATATTGTGTCATTGCAAGGTGGTTGGGTCCCTAAGAATCCAATGACTAGTGCTAGGCATGCATTATGATAGTGTTCTATAAGCTCAACCATACATCTATAGAAACTAGGTGATAAGGGTCCTAGAGTGCCTAAGTGATGTGAGTCTTTGACTAGGGGCACAAGTTGCCAATTGTGATGGCAATTGGGTGTGGCAAGTGTCTAAGTTTGGATGTGGTTCTATGTACAAACAAGTGCATGAGTATGTATCAACTATTCTCGTGATCTAATGTCATGCAGCCTAGGTATTTTTGGTGGCTACAGAGTGTCAAGATAGGTGAATTGCTATCCTACTAGTGACTACACGATTAAGTGTGAGTGAGGATATGTGTATGTCGCAATGGCAATGTGCATGCATGAGTATTTTTGGTGGGGTGTTTTACAATGCAAGATGTAGCATTCTATAAGGCATAGTGTGCATGTGTTGTCAATGTGCCCCTAGGGTTTGTAGTGAAGCGAGGTTGTGTGAGGTGGTGTGAAGGTGGTACAGTGCTCCATCTATGTGTACGAGGCTACTTGAGTAGGTGCATGGTGCAGTGCATAGGGTGTTAGGATTGTGGGAGAGAAGGAAGGAGTCTCACTTGTAGCTTTCTTGCTTGCACAATGGGGGAATACACACAAGGGTGGAGGCTGAAAACAGTTTTCCTCTTCTTAGTTGTGTAAGCCAAAAGAACTCTCATACAAAGAAATAGAAGAACCCTATATATGGGTATCAAACCAAACTCAACTAACTAAGGTGGCATACTAACTGAGCCACGAACTAGAGTAGATAAGGACAGCTGTCATGTAGCTATATTTAATGGGCGGTGTACCAACCGCATCTGCAACAACTGACACATCGGTGACATAAATGCATAACGGTCACCCTGGCATATCACGAGTGGAGCTCGATATCTCAATATTCCCCCTCGAGCTCAATCCCAATTCCTGCACACCAAGCAGTTCTCTGAACTTGCGCAGCTTCTCTGTGCCCAATGCCTTCGTGAATATGTCACCTACCTGATCCTCTGTGCTGACATAAACTAGATCAATAAGACCTAGTAAAACCCTCTCCCGCACATAGTGTTAATGCACCTCAATGTGCTTTGTTCTAGCATGATAGAGTGGGTTATTTGCCAAGTGTATACTACTCATGTTGTCACAATAAATGACAACTGGCCCATCTGTAGGCTGATGCATATCATAAAGTAGCTTATGCAACCAAGCTACCTCACATGAAGCCATTGCTGCGCCCCTGTAATCAGCCTCTGTGCTGGACAAGGCAACTGTAGGCTGTTTCTTGCTGCTCCAAGTGACTGCAGCACTCCCAAAAGAGAACACATATCCACTGGTAGATCGTCTATCAGAAATGCTACCAGCCCAATCAGCATCAGTGTATCCATGCAACTGTATCTGAACCCCAGTCACATAAAATAGTCCATACTACAATGTGGACTTCACATACCTGAGTATGCGTTTAGCCGCATCCAAATGCGGTTTCCTTGGAGCCTGCATAAACTGGCTTACCAATCCAACAGCATAGCTCAAATCTGGCCTGGTAATAGTCATATAAATCAAGCTTCCTACTATGCGTCTGTACATAGTAGGGTCTTCCAGAAGCTCACCTGCATCTGCGCTCAGCTTCACATTCTGCTCCAAAGAAATTGAAATAGGCTTACAGCCTGTCATCCCATATTTGGACAGCATGTCCAATCCATACTGCCTCTGCAAGAGCTGTATCCCACTTGGTGATCTAATCACCTCAATGCCCAAGAAATAACGCAGCTCTCCCAAATCCTTCATCTCAAACTTCTGCTTCAATAGCATTTTCACATGAAGGATATCTTCATCACTGTCACCTGTCATAATCAAATCATTGTCACAACTCTATAGAAACAGAATTTGTATCCTTTTTCATTAATTTGTCTATATAATGATTTATTAAATTTATTTCCTTTGCACTAATTAGATATAAAGAAAAGTGCATTGGAGCTGGCCACTGATGAGTGGTCACAGGTTATGGTGGACCCACGCGGTGGGTTAGAGAAAAGATAGTTCACACTTCCACCTATATGACCCGATTGGGCACCTGTGACTAGAACTCACGCATATCAGGGTTAGACTCGCACACAGAAAGGATTGATGCCTTGAAGTGTGGGCTAGATCCACCAGAACAAACAGTTACAATCAACAAGATGGCATGATCATGAAATGCTTGTATAATGTGCATGTGTGGGCTGAAAGCTTGAAATGCACATTTCTTTGCATAGGAAAGTCACATGAAGATTCGAATACCGTTTTTGCGATGTACACGGAAAAAGCTTTCATATGACACCCATATTGGGGGGGTCTCTAAATTTTAGGAGATCCCTAAATTTTAGGAGGTCCCTAAAATTTAGGAGCCTCGAATTAGCCTAAAAATGCTAGTCCTAAAAAATAGGGATGTCATTCTAAAAATAGTAAGTTCTGTACTCTGACTGTGCTTACTAAATTTGGTTGTTTCTATTCTTGACAGTATTCAACCCAAAAAGGAAGGCCATAGAGAAGAGACAAGTGTCAAGACACTTGTCACACAAGTTTCCAAGTGTCCCACCACTTGTCACATCTCATGACATGTGGCTGGACACTTGTCTTGTGCTACTCCACTTTCCCCTTTTGTACTAGCTCTCCCCTCTCCTATAAATAAGAGCTCGTTTTTCTTCATTCAACAACATTTTTCTTTGCTGTAAACTCATGTACAGCACCCACAGATAGCCAGAAACTGGCCCCATCCATCCCCATCATCATCCCCCACTTCTCTATTATCAAATTCCTCCATATTCCCTCTTTTATCACTGCTGTTTTACAAGACAGCAAGCCTGTAAATTCATTACAGCACCTCCTTCTCGAGCTCTTTCTTCCATTTTAGCTACAAGAAGCAAGCCCTATCCATGTACTGCTGATCAACGATGGAGAAAGGCTGAATTCCCCTTTTTCTTCTCTCATACTGTAAAGAAATCAGTTCTTATCATTGCATAATAGATAATGCATGTGTGTTTGTACATCTTTGTATGAGCTTGTGAGAGTGAGAATTACTTCTTCTCACTCTCAGGTTGATTGTAACTGAGCTCTTCCCTAAGGGACTTGGGTTGAGCAGAAATACATTCCTTCGGGGGGGGGGGGGGGGGGTTGCCCATCTTCAACCCTCAATCTTGTCTCCATTACTTTTACATTTTCATGGCTGTAATTTTGTGAGTAATTTTCATTTTCAGCTTTACGTGTTCATTCTCTTTTATATTAAATCTCGAAAACAAGCGAATATCATAATTGTTAAGCATACTACGTTGTTCGGGGCATTTACAGTGGTATCAGAGCTTTTGCTCGGTCCTCACCCCCAACACTGGTAGTGCTTACAACTATAAGTTTGTTTGTTTTAGCCCTTGCATTGAGTGCTTGAGCATATTTTTTTTCTTTAGTCTCAATGGATCAATCGAGTGCTATCCTTCAAGCCATTCAAAGTCTTAGAGAGGAGAATCAGCAAATTCGTGAGCAACTTCTCAAACTAGAAAAAATTGAGAATCCCAAAGAATTCAAGGAAAGAAGCCCATCTACTTCAAGGAGACAAAGCCATACCAATGAAAGGAGCCGATCAAGAAGTCCAACTACTTCTAAGAGGCAGTCCCATTCTACTTCAATACAAAGAAAGAGATCGCGTCGAAGCTCATCCTCTTCTTCAAAGTCATCTGGCGCCTATTCTGATGGATCCTCTTCTAGTAATGAAGAGTCACACCCTTCTCGTGGAAGACCTCATCATCGTCAAAGGCATCGATATTCTTCACCCTCGTCTCCATCTTCATCCCCATCAAGCACTTCATCATCTTCAACCTCAAGATCCGAGCATGGACGAAGGCATAAGAAGAAGAAGAAGACTAAGTCACTATCTCAACTTGAAAAGAAGATCAAGTTCAGTATGTATGATGGTTCCCGAAATCCTGATCTTCTTCTGAAGTTTATTCGTCAAGTTCAAATTTTGTATGGTCGTGACAAGTATAAAGAAAAAGAAAAGATTAAGTTTGCAGCTTTACATTTAACCGATTTAGCCCATACTTGGTGGACGGGGTTGGAATATGATCATGCTGCCCCAAAATCATGGCGGTCCTTTGTTCGCCTGATACAAAGCCAATTTCTTCCTGTTCATTTCAAAAAAGATGTAAAAATGGAATGGGATCGGCTTTGGCAAAGGAAAAATGAGTCACTTGGTGACTATACCAAGAGATTTTGGGAGCTACTTTTGAAGGTCCAACATTTCAAGAAGATCAGGAGTTCGGAAAAGCTTAGGAAGTTTCAAGGAGGTTTGCATTTTAAACTTCGTACTGCTCTTAATCATTATCATTGTTCTAGTCTCAGGGAACTCATTGACCATGCTGAGACATGGGAAATGGAGCACAATGGCAACAAATCATTCCAAAAGAATGATAAGAAGAGAGTAGCTGATGATGAGGAGTATTCAGCCCCAAATGAAGGACAAAAACAGTGGCAAAAGCAGCCATCAAATCAAAAGAAGATGAAGCCCTATGCACCTCCTAATGCTCCTCAATTTCGCTCCAATCTATACCCACAAGCAAAGCAATTTTCCGAAGAAGAAAAGCAATGCTTCATGAAAGAAGGGAAGTGCTTTAAATGTGGACAAACAGGCCACATAGCGAAGCAATGTCCAAACAAGGGACAAAGCAAGGTTTCTGACAACAAGCCTAAGTCGCCAGTGAAAATCAATGCTATCAGTGATGTAGTTGCAAACACAATTCACACTCCAGAGATGCGCAAATTATTAAAAGCTTGGGGACAGTTGCAAGGTAAGCAAGCACTATTCTTGATAGATCTTGGGGCAAATGAAAATATCATTTCCTTGCAATTAGCTAAAGAGCTTGGATTAAAGAATGAAGAGATGGACACTCCGGCAGAAGTTCGCCAAGCTTTAAATGCTGATGAAGGTGACACAGTGAAGACTGTGATACCCTACATTGGCAAGCTCAAGTTTCAAATTCAAGGCTACAGTGACGAAGATACCTTCTGTATCGGAGACCTTGATGGTTGCGATGTGATTCTTGGCATGCCCTTGAATCATAGAGTAGATTCAACCATCTTCTCTCAGAAAAAGAAAGTAGAACTCACCAACAAAGGCAAGAAGTACGAGATCCAAGCTGGAGTTTTTGGAGACACCATACCTATGGTAAGCCATATGCAAGTCTCTAGAGCAATTAAGGATTGTGTTCAATGTTGTCTGCTTTATGTCACTGATGTAAAAGATAATATGAATGCTGAAAACCAAGAGTGACTTCAGCTCTTGGAAAAGTATAAAGATTGTTTTTCGGAAGATCTTCCTTATCAACTTCCCCCAGAAAGGCCAGAAGACCATCATATTGATATTATTCCGGGCAGTTCTCCTCCTAATATAGCACCATACCGTGTGAGCCGTCCTCAACAAGAAGAAATCAGAAAGCAAGTCGAAGACCTACTCAACCGTGGGCTAATTAGGCCAAGTAGCTCACCATTTTGTTCACCGGTTCTTCTTGTTCAAAAGAAAGATGGCACATTCAGGATGTGCATTGATTATCGAGCCCTCAACAAAATCACTGTGAAGAATCGATCTTGTATTCCCAGAATTGATGACATTTTGGATCGTCTAGGAGGCTCAAAGGTTTTCAGCCGCATTGATCTAAAGAGTGGTTATCATCAAATTAGGGTAATACCACAAGATGTACACAAAACTGCTTTCCGCACTTCATACGGTCTTTATGAATTCTTGGTGGTTCCTTTCGGATTAACCAATGCACCAGCCACCTTTAATCGAATGATGGAGCGCATCTTTAGAGAGCATCGACAATATGTCGGTACTTTCTTTGATGATATTCTTGTCTTTAGCAAGAATGAAGAGGATCATCATCAACACTTGGAAATTGTTCTACAATTACTACAACAAAATCAACTCTTGGTAAATGGTAAAAAGAGTGAATTTTTCATGCATAAAATAAATTACCTTGGGCATGTCATCTCTTCTGAAGGGATTCAGATGGATCCTGAAAAGATCAGGATAATCCAAGAATGGCCTCATCTTCGTGATGTACATGAGGTGCGATCGTTTCTTGGCTTATGTTCTTATTACCGCCGCTTCATCAAGCATTTTGCACATATGGCTTCTCCACTTCATGACCTTACAAAGAAGAAGATCTCTTTCCAATGGAAGAAAAAGAGAAGGCAGCCTTCACAAGGCTGAAAACAGCTCTTACTTCTGGACCTGTTCTTATCATTCCAGATCTGGTAAAACCATTTGTGGTGGAAGCAGATGCTTGCGGTGATTGTATTGGTGCATTGCTAAATCAAGAAGGCCATGCCGTAGCCTTTGAAAGCCGCCATCTAAATGATGTGGAGAAAAGGTATGACATTTATGAAAAGGAGCTCTTAGTAGTGGTTCATGCTTTAAAGATATGGAAACATTATCTTTTAGGCAATGAATTCCTTATTAAAACCGATCATCAAAGCTTGAAGTATTTCAAGACTCAAAAGCATTTGCAGGAGAAACATGCAAGATGGGAAAATTTCTTGTCTATGTTTCATTTTCAAATTATGTACACTCCAGGGAAACAAAATGTAGTTGTTGATGCACTTTCTAGAGTGCCTCGCATTGCAACTATTACAGTGGCTCATCATGAAGATTTTCAAACGATGAAGAATACTTATGATGAAGATACTGATTTTGCAGCAATTTGGTCAAATTTACAGCAAGGAGGTTCTCATCCAGATTATTCCATCAAGGACGGTTACCTTCTCATGAACAATCGCCTTTGTGTCACTCTTCCTGTTCGACAAAAGGTGCTTAAAGAAAGTCATGAACCCCCTTATGCAGGGCATAGAGGAAGGGCAGCCACTCTAAGTGCAATTGAGCGCTACTTTTATTGGCCAACATTACGAAAAGATACACATAACTTCATTGAGGCTTGTCTGGTATGCCAAAAATCCAAATATGATAGGCAGAAGATTCCAGGATTGTTACAACCTCTTCCAGTGCCCAAAGATCCATGGGAATCTATCACAATGGATTTCATCTCAGGTATTCCAAGAACACCGTCATAATTGATAGATTCAGCAAACAATCACATTTTATTCCATGTCATAAAACATTGAAATCCGCACAAGCTGCAAGACTTTTCATTCAACATATCTTTAGATTACATGGTATGCCTTCTGAGATCATTTCAGATAGAGACTCCAAATTCACAAGTAACTTTTGGCGTGCTTTATTTGAGAATTTGGGAACCACTTTAAAGTTCTCCTCAGCTTTTCATCCTCAAACTGACGGCCAAACAGAGGTGATGAATCTCACTCTTTTGGATATGTTGAAAGCTTATGTTAGTGAGCATAAGTCACAATGGGAGAAATATCTTCCATTATTGGAGTTTTCTTACAACAATACAGTGCACTCATCCACAGGGAAAGCTCCAAATGAAATAGTACAGGGTAAAGTGATTCCTCCTCCAATTATTCGCACTAACGATAAGATTTTTGCTGCTGATGAGTTTGCTTCAGATTTAAAAACCGCAATAGATCAAGTTCGAGCCACTATCAAAGTTGCCCAAGAGCGACAAAAAAAGCAAGTAGATAAACGAAGAAGACCTTTGGCTTTTGAAAAAGGTCAATATGTCTTGCTAAAGTTTGATAAAAGCAGGCTCAAACAAGGTTCTGGTCAAAATTCATCTTTTCCAAAGCTCTCCAGTAGATACTTTGGACCCTTCAAAGTGATTGAGAAAATAAATGAAGTTTCTTATCGACTTGAGCTTCCTACTCATTGGAAAATACACAATGCTTTTCATGTAAGTTTTCTAAAACCTTACATAGGACTAGAACCAAAGGAACCCATTACTGAAGATCCCCCAGAAGTTGAAGAAACAGAGCAACTCTTGGAACCTGAAAAGATTTTGTTTCTCAAGGATCGAACCACGAGAAGTGGCCTTGTGACATGAAAATTCTTACTAAAATTCAAGAATCTACCCACAACAGATGCACAATGGGTAGATGAAAGATTCATGAAGGATTACCCAAATATTCTACAGCAATATCAAGAAGCTTTTCAGCTGAGGACAGCTGAATAAAAGCCAGAGGGCTGTCACAACTCTATAGAAACAGAATTTGTATCCTTTTTCATTAATTTGTCTATATAATGATTTATTAAATTTATTTCCTTTGCACTAATTAGATATAAAGAAAAGTGCATTGGAGCTGGCCACTGATGAGTGGTCACAGGTTATGGTGGACCCACGTGGTGGGTTAGAGAAAAGATAGTTCACACTTCCACCTATATGACCCGATTGGGCACCTGTGACTAGAACTCACGCATATCAGGGTTAGACTCGCACACAGAAAGGATTGATGCCTTGAAGTGTGGGCTAGATCCACCAGAACAAACAATTACAATCAACAAGATGGCATGATCATGAAATGCTTGTATAATGTGCATGTGTGGGCTGAAAGCTTGAAATGCACATTTCTTTGCATAGGAAAGTCACATGAAGATTCGAATACCATTTTTGCGATGTACACGGAAAAAGCTTTCATATGACACCCATATTGGGGGGGTCCCTAAATTTTAGGAGATCCCTAAATTTTAGGAGGTCCCTAAAATTTAGGAGCCTCGAATTAGCCTAAAAATGCTAGTCCTAAAAAATAGGGATGTCATTCTAAAAATAGTAAGTTCTGTACTCTGACTGTGCTTACTAAATTTGGTTGTTTCTATTCTTGACAGTATTCAACCCAAAAAGGAAGGCCATAGAGAAGAGACAAGTGTCAAGACACTTGTCACACAAGTTTCCAAGTGTCCCACCACTTGTCACATCTCATGACATGTGGCTGGACACTTGTCTTGTGCTACTCCACTTTCCCCTTTTGTACTAGCTCTCCCCTCTCCTATAAATAAGAGCTCGTTTTTCTTCATTCAACATCATTTTTCTTTGCTGTAAACTCATGTACAGCACCCACAGATAGCCAGAAACTGGCCCCATCCATCCCCATCATCATCCCCCACTTCTCCATGATCAAATTCCTCCATATTCCCTCTTCTATCACTGCTGTTTTACAAGACAGCAAGCCTGTAAATTCATTACAGCACCTCCTTCTCGAGCTCTTTCTTCCATTTTAGCTACAAGAAGCAAGCCCTATCCATGTACTGCTGATCAATGATGGAGAAAGGCTAAATTCCCCTTTTTCTTCTCTCATACTGTAAAGAAATCAGTTCTTATCATTGCATAATAGATAATGCATGTGTGTTTGTACATCTTTGCATGATCTTGTGAGAGTGAGAATTACTTCTTCTCACTCTCAGGTTGATTGTAACTGAGCTCTTCCCTAAGGGACTTGGGTTGAGCAGAAATACATTCCTTCGGGGGGGGGGGTTGCCCATCTTCAACCCTCAATCTTGTCTCCATTACTTTTACATTTTCATGGCTGTAATTTTGTGAGTAATTTTCATTTTCAGCTTTACGTGTTCATTCTCTTTTATATTAAATCTCGAAAACAAGCGAATATCATAATTGTTAAGCATACTACGTTGTTCGGGGCGTTTACAATCATCTACATAAATGACAAGTAGCATAATACCTTTCTCTGTTTTTCTCACATAAAGTGAGAAGTCTGTCTTGGAAATCTGAAAGCCAATAGTGACAAGATATTGTCCTATCTTGTCAGACCATGCTCTAGGTGCTTGCTTCAAGCCATACAATGCTTTCTTCAACCTGCAAACAAACTCAGGATGAACAGCATGCACATAACCTGGTGGCTGCTCCATATAGACCTCTTCTTGCAAATCACCATGCAAGAAGGCATTCTTTACATCCATCTGATGTAAAGACCATTCCTTTGATGCAGCCATAGCAATGACTGCTCTTACGGTTGCCATCCTTGCAACCGGACTGAATGTTTCTTCATAGTCAATGCCATATGTTTGTGCATACCCCTTGACTACTAATCTTGCCTTGTATCTGTTCACAGAACCATCTGCATTGTGCTTCACCTTATAAACCCACTTACAGCCAATTGCATTTTTACCTTTAGGCAAAGATACCAACTCCCATGTAGCATTTTCTTCCAAGGCATCCATTTCTTCATCCATGGCTTTCTCCCATTTTTCTTTTTCCATGGCTTGCTCAAAAGAAGTGGGTTCTGGTTCCTGTATCACTTTGACCATATATGCATAGTGAATGGCTGTAAATCCATCATATTTCAGCCTATCCACAGGATACCTAGCTCTGGTAGACCTACACAAAGTAGGTTCACTCCCAGGTACTCTCAAAACATCCCTGGTCTTCCTTACTCCAGGTATAACAATAGAAGGAATACCCAACTCATCATCAATGCTCTGTTCTGAGCCACTGGATTCACCATCCACATAAGAGTGACCTGCATTCACATAAAACATGGGCTGATCTACCTTCTCTTTTCCTTTTCGTGAAACCTGCATACCACTATCTGCATTGTTTTGAGGAGATTCTCCTGATCTCAATCTGCCTGTCCATGGCAAAGAATATGAACCACTGCTAGAGGACACTCGAGGTCCACTAATATTTTGTGACTGCTGCTGTGAATTCTGTGCAGCATTACCATTTTGTGCATCTACATCATCAATCACATTTACTGGTTTATACCAGCTACTCATCTCATCAAAAACAACATCTCTGCTCATTGTAAACTTACGAGTAGAAGGATTATAGCATCTATACCCTTTCTGCTGTGCAGAGAGTAACCAATAAAGATGCACTTCTCAGCTTTTGGATCCAACTTGGATCTCAACTCATCTGGCACATGAACATAGGCAATGCAACCAAAAATTTTCAAATGAGAAATATCTAGTTTCCGACCAGTATACCTCTCCTCTGGAGTCATCCCATGTATTGCTGTAATGGGAGTCCTGTTCATTATGTAGACTGCTGTAGCAACTGCTTCAGCCCAGTAAAAATCTGGCAAGTCTTTTTCATTGAGCATGGCACGAGATACCTCTCCAATATGCCTGTTTTTTCTTTCTGCAATTCCATTTTGCTGTGGGGTATGACTGCATGAATATTGCTGCTTTATGCCATGCTCTTGCAGGAACCTTGCAAACTCATTTGAGAGGTACTCTCCCCCTCCATCTGACCTTAGGAATTTTATTTGCAGGCCTGTTTCTTTTTCAACCATAGCTTTAAGAGTTTTGAAATGCCCAAAAACTTCACTTTTCTTTTTCATAAAATACACCCAAACTTTTCTGCTATAGTCATCAATAAAAGTGACAAAATAATGACAGCCTCCAAGAGATGCAGCTTTAGTAGTCCACACATAAGAGTGGATTAATTCCAATGGCTTCTTACTCTCTTGAACATGTCTAGGAAATGGTTTCCTTGCCTGTTTTCCAAACTGATAGGTTTCACATACCTTGTGCATTTCTGCAACCTTGAATTTAGGCAATCCTGCAACAATATTTTGGGCCTGCATTGATTTAAGTCGCTGTACATTAACATGACCAATGCGTTTATGCCAGATATCAATATCTGCAACTACACCGGTCCCATGTGCAAACATTGTTGCACTCAATTCAGACATGTCTGCATCCAACATAAACATTCTGGTGCATAGATCGATCGCTGTATGCTCACGTAATGAATCCCGGAAGGTCCCCAAGAACAATGAACTCTACCTTTTTGCACAAATTACAATGTAAAAAGCATGAACGACAAGAGCAAGAGACCAATTGGGTTCAATCTCCCCCCACGCCTTGTGTAAGCGCTTCACAAAGCATGTATTTTATGTATATTTCCATCTTCATGCTCAATAATAGCCCAATTTACAAAAATATGACAAGCTTTTAGCTTTTGAGTTTGGCGCTTTTACAAAAATAGGAGATAAAGCTAATGGACGGTGCCCATAGAGTCTGGCACGCCCAACACAATGTCCCAAATAGAAATAACATATCCGTGCGCATAGGCGCATACAAAATAATAATAAATAATCGATGCCTCAATAGACATAACAAAATATAGGCGTGGCGCTATCAAAATATAATCCATAGGTCGAATACTCGCTAGACTCCAATGCTTTCCTCCGCCACTGCTGCTATCTCTACACATCAACTGAAGCATTCACAATCGTTAGTAAAATAATATAATTAAACCGACAAAAGTGAATACCTAGCAGTCTTCAGCTACATAAATAAATCAACTGGTTAGAAATAAATCCTAACCTTAATTTATTACGAGTGCGCACTCTAAACTCATAAAAGTTTATTAATTTAATATGTATTTTGCGGAATCACCCGCTATGGAATCACCCATGTACACACTAAATTAATGAAACGCTCGAAAAGGATAGGCGTCCCCATCAACTTCTCGCACAAAGAATCCACTTTGTGTATGAGCCCCGGTCATCAAAGTTTACGGAATCCACCGTAAAACCTCACGGAATCCACCGTGGCATGGAATCCACCGTGAAATATGCCTCCTGGCATCATACCCCCGGGGTGGGATAGCAATTGACCTCAATTGCTATTAGCTCAATGTGGAGCTAACAGAGTGGGGAAAGCATTTAAGTCTCTAGCGTGCATCCATTGTGCTTCCTCTACAGGATGGTTCTTAAATTTAACTAGATATCTAGAATACCTTCGGTCAGTTCTAGTGGTCATAAAGTCAGTGTCTATTATTGCTTCTGGTTCAAGTATTTCAGTCTCTTCCTCTAATAAAGGTGGGTTTTCATAAACAGGGTAGACAGGTAATTGGCCTCTAAATGGTCTCAATAAACTAATGTGAAATGTATTGTGAATTTTCCAATGAGATGGTAATTCTAACTTGAATGCATTATCATTAATTTTATGAATGATTCTAAATGGTCCATAGAATCTAGGAGCTAGTTTGACAACTGGATGTCTATCGACACTTTGGAGTCTACGTTTTTCTATTCTCAGCCAAACATAATCATCAACTTTGAAATTCATGGCTTGTCTTTTCTTGTTGGCTTGTTTGGTATATGATTGCTGGGCTTTAGCAATCATATCTTTAACTTCATCAAATATACTATTATGCATACTAGCAATATCATCAGCACTCTGAATTCTATTAGACAAAGATGCAACAGGTGTAGATAATCTATATCCATAAATGATTTCAAACGGTGCTTTCTTTGTAGATGTGTGTGGTGTATTGTTATATGCAAACTGTAATAAATGCAAATGAGTGTCCCATATCTGAGGTTTAGAGATAGTATATGCACGTAAAAGATCTAGAATGGTGCTGTTTGTGGCTTCTGTTTGTCCATTAGTTTCTGGATGAAATGCAGATGAGAAATCAATCTTTGTGCCTAGATTAGCAAACAGGGTAATCCAAAAATTGTTACAAAATCTAGAATCACAATCTGAAATGATAACTTTCGGCAATCCATGGTTAGTAAAAACAGTTTTCAAAAACAATTGTGCTGTTTGTGATGCTGTTAAAGTTTTCTTACATGGAATAAATATGCTTGTTTACTAAATCTATCTACAACTGTCCAAATCATATCATGGTTAGATTTAGTATTTGGTAAACCAGTAATAAAATCCATAGAAATTTGTTCCCAAGGTTTAGATGGAATAGACAAAGGCATAAGTAATCCATACTGTTTACCATGATGTCTCTTAACTCTTTGACAAATCAAACATTCAGAAACGAAGTTAGATACATCTGCATCCATATGTGGCCAATAAAAATCTTCAGATAACATACGTAATGTAGATATGATACCTCTATGACCTTGATATGGGGGACAATGAATTTCATTCAAAACAAAAGATCGGAATGGAATTGTAACACACAGTCTCTTTTCATAAAACATAAATCCATCATTATATGACAATGAATCAATAGGAATGAAATTATTTTGAACTAATTTATTCCAATCAGAATGAAAAGTAATATCCTGGTGATATGTATCTTTCATAGCAATCAAAGAATCAAAAGATATGACAGAAATATTATGAATGGCAGGTCTTCTACTCAATGCATCAGCCACTACATTTTCTTTTCCAGGTTGGTATTGAATGATAGGATGAAAACTTTGAATAAAGGAAGCCCATTTGATATGACGGTCAGAGATTTGGGGTTGGCTAAGTAAATGTCTAATACTTTGCTGGTCGGTCTTTATCATAAATTTTGAACCCATTAAGTAGTGTTTCCACTGTCTTAATGCTTGTACAACTGCTAATAGTTCTTTATCATATGTGGAATATTTCAGCTCAGAGGGTTTCAGCTTACAACTAGAATATGCTATAGGATGATTGTCTTGCATAAGTACGGCTCCTATTCCTGATCCACTAGCATCGGTCACTACTAGAAAGAATGGTCTATTAAAGTCAGGCAATTGTAGAACAGGGGCTTTGGTTAATGTGTGTTTCAGTAAGTCAAAGGATTTCTGTTGATTTTCGGTCCATTGATAAACAATTCCTTTCTTCAGAAGTTTGGTTAATGGTAAAGCAAGTAATGAAAAATTACGTACAAACTTCCTATAGAAACTAGTAAGACCAAGGAATGAGCGTAACTCATGCACGTTTTTAGGAACATGCCAATTCAATATTGCATCAATTTTCTTAGGATCAACTTTAATTCCATCAGATGATACAATATGACCTCTGTCTTAAAGAATTCACTCTTTTCAGGATTTGCATACAGTTGATTTTCTTTCAATAACTGAAAAACCAATGACAAATGCTCATAATGTTCTTTCTCATTGTGACTAAACACCAAAATATCATCAAAGAAAACAATTACACAATACTGATATTTCAAAAAGATACGGTTCATCATTCTACTAAAGGTAGCAGGTGCATTAGTCAATCCGAATGGCATGATCAAAAATTCGTAATGACCAAACTGTGTTCTGAATGCAGTCTTGAATATGTCAGACTTATCTAGCCTCACCTGATGATAACCAGACTTAAGGTCAATTTTACTAAATATAGAAGATCCTTGCAATTTGTCCATAAGGTCATCAACTCTAGGAATAGGATACCTATTCTTTACAGTGATCTTATTTAAAGCTCGATAGTCAATACACATACGATAAGTATTATTCTTTTTCTTGACTAACAATACAGGTGCACCGAATGGAGAACTGCTAGGTCGAATCAAACCTCTATTTAGTAATTCCTCAACTTGACTCTGGATTTCTTTTTGCTCTATCTGGTTGTGCCTATATGGTGCTTTGCAAAGTGGTTGTGTGCCAGGGATCAAATCTATTTTATGGTCTTCTGGACGTGAAGGAGGTAAACCTGGTGGTAGATCTTTTGCAAAACAATCCTTAAAATATGCAAGAAATTCCTTATGCCTAGGGTGCATATGATTTTCTTTTACTTGCAATTCATTCACCCAAATGAGATAGGATTTACTACTCTTGCGTAATGCACGTTTAGCTTGAGTATGCGAAAGCAGTGGAAAAACATTAGATGCATGCATACCATATAATGTAATAGATTTTCCTTGAAAATTAATATTCATTGTATGTGTGGAATAATCTATATCTGGGTTATGCTGGTGTCGCCAAGGCATACCTAGAATTATGTCACTCAACTGTAATGGAACAACTAAGAAATTTCTTCTTTCAGTGTATGAACCAATTTCAATCTCTAAGTCTTGCTCTTCCTGTGTACCATTATACCTAGTACCTAAAAATGTAGCTTTTATGCGATAATGCGTAGGTATAGTCTGTAATTTCAATTCCTTTACCAATTTTGCTGAAATAAAATCATGAGTACTACCGTCATCATGCAAAATAGTCTTTTCCTTTCCATGCACCAAACATTTCATAGTCAATAATGAATGTGGAGTAGGCATACCTGGTTAAGTATCGGAAGTAGTAGTAGTGTCGTCCTCATCTTCAGTGAAATCAGGCATATCCTCATGTTCGTCTTCGTCCATGGCTCCAAGATAGTTGATATGAGCTGGTGGCTTCTTTGAATGACAATTTGCTGTGAGATGTCCAGGCTGATGGCATTTATAGCATACTATTGGCTTGGCTTTGGTTACATTATTTGCAATGGCGGGAAGTCTAGGTACATTTGGATTTGGCTGTGGAATAGGCTTAGGATTTGGGTTGACATTGGATGGTAATGCAGGTGGTTTAGCCCAATTCTTGCTGAAAGATGATGAAGAAAAACGACCTGGATTAAATATTCTAAAATTGGAATTGAATTGTTTAGATCCATAATTACCATTGGCTTGGAATTGCTGTGGTCGTCTATCTCTACCACGTAGCTTATCTTCAGTGTCGTGAGCTAGTGAAATGGCGTGTTCAAGGGTAGCAGGCTTGAACATGTTAACTTCAGCGTAGTAATGCCCAAGGAGTCCAGACATATACTTGCGCTTATGTGTCGTCTCTGGTACGTCTTCAAGCATGCGTAGCTGGAGGAGTGCATTCCAAAAACGCTATGTATACTGAGGTATAGGCTCACGATCCCGTTGTTGAAGTAGATCCCATTGCTTGATAGCCTTCTCATGAAATTGCGGTGGAAGGAAATTCTGCATAAACTTCTTCTTGAAATCTTCCCAAGTAGCAAGACATTCTATGCTCTTGCGTACTACAGTCCACCAAAGTGATGCTTTGTCTACCAAATGATTAGTAACACACTTGATTTTATCTTTTTCTGCATAGGTTTCCTCATGGAAATAGTCATCAAACTGACTAATGAATGCTAGAACAGTCTTTCCTTCTCGTATGCCATTGAAAGTACAAAATTTGAAACTTCGTTTACTTATCTTTGATTCCTTGCGAATGGTTTGAGCTTCAAGAGTGGCGTCGATGGTACGTCGAATCAAATCTTCAGCTTGAGGTTCTTCTTTGTCGGTAGACGCTCTTTGTAATTTTGCCAATTGCGCTTGCAATGCTTGCCTAGCCCTTCATTCTTCTTCCAATTGCATCATGATTAAGTCCAGCTTTTGCTCCATCGTAGGCTCAGGTAGGTCGTCTTCAGCCATAGGATCATCCATATGTGGTTCCATCATCCTGTAAAACTCAAAAGACCTTTCTCACTCAAAATCAGGTTAGCGGGATGAGCGTAGCTCAAATTCGAGGTTACAAGGCTTATGTGTTTTTGGGTATTTCTTTCTCAATCTTCAGAAAATCTGCGATTTTTTCTCCTTCATATGCTGAAAATGCTTCAACAAATTGCGTATAGGTAGAATACCTTCCAACGAACAACTTTACAGTTCGGAGTTTCTGCGCAAGAACAACCCTTCTAGGAGTTTTGAGCACAAGTCAGTTCTGACTCCAGTTGACTAGTCTGACTTGTAGAATTGCAGACTTATGTGACTTGCAGAGTTGCAGACTTGCAAAACTTAGCCGACTTAGTGAACTTGCAGAACTTGATCACAGATGACTTGCAGAACTTGATCTCTGAAGTGCAGGACCTGGAGTTGTTGACTTGCAGAGTTAAGATATAACTTGTCTTGCTTAATTGATTTAGCTTAATGGATTAAGCTTTAAAAGCTTAATCGACGATTTCGTGGGGGGGGGAGGGGGGGCGTTCTGAACCGTCGCGAATAAAAAACGAAGATCTTTCGATACCTCGCGGACCGATTTTGTGGAGCTACTAAGCTTCTTTTAAAGCTTATAAGCTTAGTATTAAGCTTTTTGAAGGAATTAACTATGGAAATAATAAAGCTTATCTCTCTGTTTGACGACTTGATGAAGGAGATAAATGAGTGGTCCTCCGCCTGTTCAAATTCAAAGAGGCAGATAGATGTCAGACAGAGTGAAGCAGCTAGCTTCCTCTCTCACACTCCATTATTCATACCACACTCAATAGTGAAAATACAACCTAAGGTCATAAGACCATTCACACCAAAGGCACCGACTTATTTAATGTATCTAACTACTATGGCTAGACTAGCTGTATCCAGCTCATGTCGGTCAACACACACAAATGAGCTTGATATTCTAACACTCCCCCTCAAGCTCAAGACAACATATGTACTCCAAGTAGCTGTCTAAAACCACAGAACTTATCTTTACCCAGAGACTTGGTAAAGATATCTGCTACCTGCTCATCAGTCCTCACATGCATAAGATCAACCTTTCCTGCAAGGACCATCTCACGAATAAATTGGTAGTGTACCTCTATGTGTTTTGTCCTGGCATGGTAAACTGGATTCATGGCCAGGAGTACACTACTCAGATTATCACATAACAGTTTCACTGGAGCATCAACCTGAATATCCAAGTCAGCCATAAGCTTGAGCAACCAAGCAATCTCACATGCTGCCAATGCAGCCCCCCTGTACTCTGCCTCAGTACTAGATAGAGCAACTGTAGGCTGCTTCTTGCTGCTCCAACTGATCATGCCGCTACCAAAGCCAAAGGCATAGCCACTCTACGCTCGTAGATCGTCTGTCAGTTGAGCATCCTGCCCAATCTGCATCTCTGTATCCAATCAGTGTCAAGGGCTTATCTCTGACATAGAACAGCCCATAGTCTACAGTGGACTTAACATACCTCATGATGCGTCTAACTGCATCCAAGTTCGGCTTTCTCGGCTTCTGCATAAACTGGCTTATCAGCCCTACTACATAGCTCAAGTCAGGCCTAGTGATGGTCAAGTAAATCAGACTGCCGACCATCTGCCTGTACATAGTCACATCTTCTATTTCAGCCCCAGTGTTCATGTCTAGCTTTATATTCTGGTCCAGAGGTGTATCCAGTGGTTTGCATTCAGCCATGCCATACTTCTTAAGCATTTCCATGGCATAGTGCTTTTGCATCAGCCATAAGCCATTTTCAGCTGGTACAACCTCAATACCCAAGAAATACTTCAGATGTCCCAGATTTTTCATGTCAAATTCAGATTTCAGCATCTTCATAGCATGCTGAATTCCCATGTCATCATCTCCAGTGATTATCAGGTCATCAACATATATGACCAGCACTACCAAGCCACTGTCAGTCTTCTTTGTAAACAGGCTGTGATCAGCCCTACCAACAACAAATCCAAGACTCTGCAAGTAACTGCTGATCCTAGCATGCCAGGCTCTCGGAGCCTGTTTCAGCCCGTATAATGCCTTTTTCAGCCTGCATACATAATGCTGAAAATCAAGGTGCACATACCCTTCCGGCTGAACCATATAGACATCCTCTGCTAGGTCACCGTTAAGAAATGCATTCTTAACATCCATTTGCTGTAATTTCCAGCCTTTAGCAGCAGCCAAGGCAATAACAGTTCATATGGTTGCCATTTTTGCAACCGGGCTGAATGTTTCATCATAATCCAAGCCATACTGCTGAGCATATCCTTTAGCGACCAGCCTTGCTTTGTACCTTTCCACACTGCCATCAGACTTACATTTGATTTTATAAACCCATTTGTAGCCAACAGGCTTTTTCCCTTCAGGCAGTGGTACCAAATCCCAAGTCTAATTTTCAGCCAAGGCTTTCATCTCTTCGTTCATAGCCATGCACCAATTTTCATCCTTTGCTGCTTCAGCATAAGTACCTGGTTCTTTGATCTCCATCACTTTTGTCATGTATGCATAATGCTTTGCAGAATAACCAGAGTACATCAACCTATCAACAGGGTATCTGACCCTCTGCGATCGTCTAGGCTGTGGTGGACTGCTCAATTCACCTCTCTCATGAGGCGGAATGTACCTGTTCTGCCTTGTACCAGGCGTATAGACAGTCGGAATACCAAGTTCGCTGTCTAAAGTATCACTAGACTCATAGCCCGAAGTCATTCTGCCAGGTGTCATCATACCAGATGCATCCTCAATAACTTTCTCTTTTCCTTTGCTATCCAAGACATCGTTTCTCCCCCTCACTGACATACCCGTGTCAGTGGACGGTGAGCTCCTCAATCTCCCTGTCCATGGGGATACTGTCTGACTGATAGGTCCTGTCATAGCAGTGCTTTGCTGCAAATCAACTGTAGAGACATGAGTGGAAGGCATATCGGATGGCACTGCAACTGGTGATACATACCATGAGCCCAACTCATCAAAGATGACATCCCTGCTTACCAAAGTCTCCCTGGTAGAGGGATCGTAACATTTGTATGCCTTCTTCTCCTGCGAGTATCCAATGAACACACTCTTATGCGCTTTGGGATCCAGTTTTTTCCTTTTCTCATCTGGAATGTGCACATAAGCAAGACAGCCAAAGACCTTCATGTGTCTTACATCCGGTTTATAGCCATACAACTTCTCAAACGGTGTCATATCATGAATTCCTGCAGTGGGAGTCCTGTTTAGAATATATGCGGCTGTCACAACAGCCTCTGCCCAATAGTAAAGCGGCATATGCTTCTCATTCATCATGGCCCTAGCAGCTTCCATCAGAACCCTGTTCTTCCTTTCAGCTACTCCGTTTTGCTGTGGAGTGTAGCTACAGGTTAGCTGCCTAGGAATGCCATTTTCAGCCAAAAAATCAGCAAATTCATTGGAGACATACTCCCCACCACTATCAGATCTCAAGCAAGAGATTTAACACTCAAATTCCTTCTCAACCTGTGCTTTAAATTGCTGAAAAACAGCAAAGACCTCATCTTTTGTTTTCAATATGTAAAGCCAGGTATATCGACTGTAGTCATCAATGAAAGATACATAGTATCTGGAACCCCCCATAGATGCATTATGAGCTGGTCCCCAAACATCAGAGTGCACTAACTGTAGTGGTCGTGTACTCTGTCTTACATGCCTGACAAACGGCAATCGTGACTGCTTACCAAACTGGCAAGCCTCGCATACATGACCAATATCTGAATATTGGAATCTAGGTAACCCTGTTACCAGCTGCTTCTTCTGCATGGTCTGCAACCTCTGCAAATTGACATGCCCCACTCTCTTGTGCCAAATCTCTAAGTCCCTGATAGTGCCAGAACCCTGGGCAAACATAGAGGAGTTCAGCTCTGGCAGTGTAGCATCAAGAGTGAACATTCTTCCATTTCTGTGGCCTTTCGCGATCAACTTGCATCCATTGCCAAACTCTTCAATAAAGCAGCCATGCTTATTGAAGCGAACCTGCAAGTTCTGCTCTGTTATTTGGCCCATAGACAATAGGTTCTTCGTAATCGAAGGGACATGCAAAACATCATGAAGATTCTTCTTCTTGCCATCATGTACAACCAGAGGCACTTTGCCTTTATGCTCAATGCTATGCTGCGTGTCATCACCTGTGCATACATAGCCATGCTTTTCAGCCACCATATCCGTGAACCAATCACCATGAGGGGTCATGTGATTCGACGCCCCCAAGTCAATGTACCACACTACATCATCAGATGATTTTTCAGCAGCCTTATCTTTGACATATTGCATGGCAAACAGTCTATCACCAGAGTCATCTGCCTGACTGGACGTAGCATAATGTCCATGCTGCTTGCCCTTCTGATTTCCCTGCATCTTTCAGCAATCCTTTGCAATATGCCCATACTTTCCGCAGTAGTGACAATCCTTATCTTTATTTGGATTGTCTGACTGACGCTGCTGCTGCCATGAGCCTCTGCCACGGGAGTTAGATCTCCCCCTGCCTCGAAAGTTGCCACTACCTCTTGCATTTG
This sequence comes from Lygodium microphyllum, assembly GCF_053477565.2. Taxonomy (NCBI): domain Eukaryota; kingdom Viridiplantae; phylum Streptophyta; class Polypodiopsida; order Schizaeales; family Lygodiaceae; genus Lygodium; species Lygodium microphyllum. Next base: position 125,253 of record NW_028229566.1, on the reverse strand, counting down.
ATGACTGCTGATTGCTATTACTATAGGATGCATTCTGCTGGCCTCCTCTGCCAGATCCATAGCCTCTACCACGGCTACCATGACCACGCTGATTCGAATAAAAAACTGCATCCTTATTCTTTGAGCTGCTTGACCCTGTAGCTAAGCCAAGCTTCACCTCTTCATGAATCAATAATGCAACCAGCTCATTAAAATCAGGCATCTCAACCCGCACAGATACTGAAGTGTCAAAAGACTTGTACTCCAGACCCAAGCCATTTAAGGTCACTGCAACCATATCCTCATCTTCTACCTGTGAGCCAACAGATGCGAGCTGATCTGCTAAGGTTTTAATCTCCGTGACATAGTTCTGTATGGATCTGTTCTTCCTCTCTATGTTGTTGAATTTTTGCTTCAGTTGTATCTTCCTGGCACTCATAGTTGTGCCATAGTACCTGACCAATATGTTCCATGCATCTGCTGGGGATTTACAGTTCATGATCTGCATCACCATAGCATCCGAGATACATAATGACAGCCAATGTAAAACTCTGCGAGCTCTTTCCGTCCAAGCTCGATGCGCTCGTCTTTGATCAGCTGTGGGATTCCTATCTGGAACTTCAGGTTCAGCCTCAACACCTGTCACTAAGTCCCAGTATCCTTTGCCTATCAGAAAGTTCTCCATGCGGAACTTCCATATTGCATAATTGTTGCTATCCAGGTTTTCTCCCACAATCTGGGTTACATTATCAGTTCTATCAGCATTTGCCATGTTGTAGACCTTGCCTGACTACCTGCAGACCAAGATCTTCTTAACAGTTCAACTTCAGCCCGGAACTGTTTATGACAGTTTTCTGCAATTAATTGCAGTAAAAAACCAGGGTATTTCAGCCCACTATCAGTCCAAAACAGCTCACACCAAGTGGCTTAACCTGTGAGTGAACCAGTCAATGCAAGTACTATGTATTCACTTCGGTTTGAACTCCTGCACCCTCACTGCTAGGATACATATATGCAGTCTGAAAACTATAAACTATAAATAATCAGCAGCACTGTCAAGTCCAAAACTAAGTGGTAATCATGTCATACATGTCCCAAAAACTCCCAGATAACTGCTAGTACACTTGGTAGTCATGTCATGAGCATAGAGTCACAGAACAGTGCATAGCCAGCACATACAAGTGTCAACAAATTCAATTGCAGGTTACAATCAACCAAAGTCCAGCATATCAAGTTCCAATTAGCCCCAAATTGTCTCCCAATCACGTCATACATTTACTTCGTAATGACAAGGTCAATACATGAGCATCTAGGTATACATAGACAACCTGTTTTCACTGACCAAAGCATAAAACCTCATGAACCATTTGTACTTCACCAAGACAATATGTCTGCATTTACTTTAGCTCCAGACTTCAGTTTTCAATGATGCTCATTAAATGTTTCAAGCCTCCATACATCCAGCATGTATATGACAGCTCTCATAGGTGATAGAGCTCTAAAAATAACCTGTATTGCATCAGTAGTATCCAATGCTTGTCACTGACAGTACATGATAGTTTTCAACAGTGAAACAGTTCTCAGATCTGAATATTTTACTGAGAAAATTCAGCTCAAGTACTTCACATCAAGTACATATGACTTCTTGACTTGTGTTGTCTGCAATGCAATCTTCCCAGCCTATTAGGGAGCTTCAACTGCTCTTCAGGATCAAAACAGTGATGTAAATCACTGTATTCAGCAGTGTACTCTCAGTTTTAGACCTGTATACCTGCATAACAGTCCATGCCTCATCACCCAAGCTTCCATTGACATGTTAGACCTTCAAGGTCACACCCCAGGGTCAGCATACACTTCATAGAGCATGTACAAGATGCTTGATGCCTCATTTAGTAGTTGTAGGACATGAATATGAACCAAGCGCAATAGCGCAGACTGGTAGGAGGGGCAGCACAGCTCACGATTCTATTAACCAGGGCAACGAAGCACTCTAAGGTGCTCAATACATCCCTCTCAAGGCTACAAACAAGCCTTTGACACTGCCATTGATCATTAAGCATACCACTATACACTGCATACCTTCCATTGTCCAATGGCTTCAGCTTGTTTGAAGAAGAATGACCTTTTCTCTGACTTCAGCTCCTGCAAGTCCAATGCCACACTCCTAGGCACCCAGTCTTTGCCGATTCATGGCTCTGATACCATGTTCAAATTCAAAGAGGCAGATAGATATCAGACAGAGTGAAGCAGCTAGCTTCCTCTCTCATACTCCATTATTCATACCACACTCAATAGTGAAAATACAACCTAAGGTCATAAGACCATTCACACCAAAGGCACCGACTTATTTAATGTATCTAACTACTATGGCTAGACTAGCTGTGTCCAGCTCATGTCGGTCAACACACACAAATGAGCTTGATATTCTAACACTGTACAACCCGGTCCTTCGCGATCTGATGACAGAAACAGGGGTTCTTGATCGCCAGAAGTCTGCCTGTATCGACGATTCGCGACGAGATTGACTGTAGAGCCCGATCGTTCCAGGAGCTCCGCCTTCGCACGAGATGGGTAGCGATTGGAAGCTCTTGATCTCAGCTCCGCTCTGATACCACTGGTGCGTAGATCGGTCGCTGTATGCTCACGTAGCGGATCCCGGAAGGTCCCCAAGAACAATGAACTCTACCTTTTTGCACAAATTACAATGTAAAAAGCATGAACGACAAGAGCAAGAGACCAATTGGGTTCAATCTCCCCCATTCCTTGTGTGAGCGCTTCACAAAGCATGTATTTTATGTATATTTCCATCTTCATGCTCAATAATAGCCCAATTTACAAAAATATGACAAGCTTTTAGCTTTTGAGTTTGCTTTTACAAAAATAGGAGATAAAGCTAATGGACGGTGCCCATAGAGTCTGGCACGCCCAACACAATGTCCCAAATAGAAATAACATATCCGTGCGCATAGGCGCATACAAAATAATAATAAATAATCGATGCCTCAATAGACATAACAAAATATAGGCGTGGCGCCTATCAAAATATAATCCATAGGTCGAATACTCGCTAGACTCCAATGCTTTCCTCCGCCACTGCTGCTATCTCTACACATCAATTGAAGCATTCACAATCGTTAGTAAAATAATATAATTAAACGACAAAAGTGAATACCTAGCAGTCTTCAGCTACATAAATAAATCAACTGGTTAGAAATAAATCCTAACCTTAATTTATTACGAGTGCGCACTCTAAACTCATAAACGTTTATTAATTTAATATGTATTTTGCAGAATCACCCGCTATGGAATCACCCATGTATACACTAAATTAATGAAACGCCCGAAAAGGACAGGCGTCCCCATCAACTTCTCGCACAAAGAATCCACTTTGTGTATGAGCCCCGGTCATCAAAGTTTACGAAATCCACCGTAAAACCTCATGGAAACCACTGTGGCACGGAATCCACCGTGAAATATGCCTCCTGGCATCACATTCTGCCCTTCTTCTTTCCTTTTGTTATCAAGCGACCTTTATTTTTCATATCCTCAACAAAGCATCCATGAGGATTAAATCTGACCTGCAAGTCCTGCTCAACCATTTGACCAATAGAAACCAGATTCTTGGTGATATTCGGGACATGAAATACATCGGACAGGTATTTCTTTTTCCCATCCTGCATAGACAAAGGAATTTTTCCAATCTGCACAATAGGATGTGTAGTATCATCACCAGTCTCCACAAATCTTGGTTTTTCCATTTTCCTTGCATCCTCCATCCATTCTGCATGACCTGTCATGTGGTTTGATGGACCTGAGTCAACATACCACACTTCGTTGCTTTCTTTTGCACTTGTCACAGAATTGTTCATGTGTTGCACCATAAACAAATGCTCATTTCTGTCATCACCTTGTCTACTAGAAGATGCATAATTTCCTTGTTGCAGTTTTCCATTCATGATGTCATTCTGCTTTTTATAGCAGTCTTTAGCCATATCACCCATTTTACCACAGTAGTAGCATTCAACATTACTGTTTGCATTTTGGCCTCTTTGCCATCCACCACGACCTCTTTGGCTCCCCCTGCCTCTAGAGTTACCATGTCCTCCTCCATAGGACTGGTTTTCATGAGTTTGCTGCATATTCTGATTTCTACCACGGCCTCCAGATCGGCCTCCTCTACCTCTGCCTCTACCTCTTCCAGCATTTGAGTAGAAGATAGCTTCTTTTGAAGTTCCTCCTGAAGAAGATGCACCACCATTTCTCTGCTCCTTAGAAATTAGAAGAGCAATCAACTCCTCAAAATTAGAAAATCTTTCACGGACGGAAATGGATGTTCGGAACTGTGCATAATCCTTTCCTAGACCATTCAAGGTCACAGAAACTAAATCATCATCTTCCACTGGCGACCCAATGGAAGCAAGTGCATCTGCAATCTTCTTCACCTTCATGTGATGTGGTAGTCATTGATGCTTATATTTTCTCTTTGCACATTATGCAACTCTTGCTTGAGCTGCATTTTCCTGGCTTGCATATTTGTGCTATACATTTTTGACAAAGTATCCCATGCCTCCTTTGGCGTACTTGCATCTTGAATATGCACAATCATAGAGTCTGAAATGCTGATAGACAACCAATACATAACTTTCTTGGCTCTCTCATGCCATGCTTTAAATGCCTACATTTGCTGTTGATTGGGAACATCAGGAAGAACTGGTTCTTCTTCATTTCCTGCAACAAATTCCCAATATCCTTTTCCCATAAGGAAATTCGTCATTCTAAACTTCCATGCTTGGAAGTTGTTCTTGTCAAGCTTTTCAGTGACAATCTGTGAGAGAGAATTAGACGCCATTACAGAACACTGCAAAAAATTCTGTCACTGCAAAGAACACAGCTTCAACCTCACAAGGGCAAATATGCAAAACTGACGAAAGTGGTATTTGACCACACAGTCACTTCCTAGTGACGATTTTGCATCAATAGGCAACAAGAATGAATCTGTAACTCCCAATGTCTCTGCGCACAGGCATACGATGCAATTTCTACATTAACTTTTCACCGACCTATAGAACAGTGGCTGCACAGCATAAAACTGGGCCTTTTCCTGAGTGCATGCAGAAAACTTCCGCCTCCAAAACAGGCCCCGAAATAGCCTCAAATAAAAAAAACAGGGTCACTAAGGGCTAAAGCCCCCTCCCGCAGCATATACTGCCCTCTTGCTTCACCGTGAAGGGCGTCTCAACCTGAGACAATGCACTCTTGGAATTTTCGGCTGTGCTACCTGTAGAGATATGCTCCAAAAACAGAAAATGAAAGCAATACTACTCCTCTTACCAGAACACCGTGAGCTTGGCTTGCTTTCTTGAGCTCCTTACCACGAACAAGGCTCTGATACCATGTCAAGATTGTGGGAGAGAAGGAAGGAGTCTCACTTGTAGCTTTCTTGCTTGCACAATGGGGGAATACACACAAGGGTGGAGGCTGAAAACAGTTTTCCTCTTCTTAGTTGTGTAAGCCAAAATAACTCTCATACAAAGAAATAGAAGAACCCTATATATGGGTCTCAAGCCAAACTTAACTAACTAAGGTGGCATACTAACTGAGCCATGAACTAGATTAGATAAGGATAGCTGTCATGTAGCTATTATTCATGGGCGGTGTACCAACCGCATCTGCAATTGACACGTCGGTGACATAAATGCACAACGGTCACCCTGGCATATCACGAGTGGAGCTCGATATCTCAACATAGGGTATTCCTATGCAAGATCGTGCGTGCATTCGAAAAGGCTTTTTATACCAGATCCTCCCTTATTTCCACATTTGAACGATAACGAGTGAGTATATTCCAAGGGTGCTGAATAATGGTTATTGACTTAAGGTTTTGATACTATCATATAAGAATAAAAGAAGGAGATATTTCCAAAATTGCCTTTAGTATAGGGTATGGGCACTATAGGTTGGTATGTCTTTTGGACTAAGCAATGCACTTGCAACCTTCAGCAAATTAATGCAGGACATATTTTAATATTATTTTAATGAAAATTTTCTTGTCTTCTTTGATTATATTTTTGACATACTCTAAGAAAGACAAGCATGAATCACAACTTCACCACATTGTTCTTGAAACAATGAGGGTGCACAAGCTTTATGCAAGGAAGAAGAAGTGCACTCTTAAAAAGGTAGATTGAGTGCTTGGCATTTATAATGTTAGAAGAAGTAATTGCTATAGATCTTGCTAAGGTCAAGGATGTATAAGAATGGCTATCCCCAAGGAAGGTCAAAGAAGTGTGTAGCTTCTTTGGATTGACTGATTGGTACTAGGTCTTTATTAAAGGCTATGCCTTGATTCCCACACCCCTCATTGATTTGCTAAAGAAGTAGACCTACAATATATGGACTATAACTGAGCAATCAGATTTTGAGTGACTCAAGCAAAGCTTAGTTGGTACTCCCATTCTAAAGCCTCTTGACCTAAATTGAGCATTTGAGGTTGTGATAGATGCAACGTCTCTCTCACATAGGGTTTTGAACTTATGCAAGAGGGACTTCTAGTTTCTTATTCCTCAAAGAAGTTGAAGAGCTGTGAAAGAAACTATACTACTCATGACTTAGAGTTGTTGGCTATGATACATGCTCTCAAGTTGTGGAGAGATTACCTAATTGGTAAGAAATTCACCTTGGTAACAGATCACAAAATTCTCAAGTGGATCTTTATCCCATTGGATGTAAACATGAGATAATGAAGGTGGAAGCATGAGTGCAAGCCTCTAACATAACACAATAGAACATGTTAATCCTAATAACCCATTTCTGGAGTGTGAGGTAAGCCTCTACAACACACATATAAATGGAGATTAAAAATTAGAAAGACACTTTTGATGTGTGGAATGAAACTATAAGATAGTTTTTAAAAAAAGTAAAAAAATAAAGTTAATTTTAAAATATCAACCATTTTAAAAATATAAAAAATAATTATTACAATAATGATCTCTAATATGAGAGTCAAAGATAACTAGTGTGAGCTGAAAGTAGGAGAGCTTACCAGCAGAGTACAAGGAGATATTCTACAAATCAAAATATTGCTGAATGGTCAAAATTCTTTCAAAGCCATATATATATTATTTTTTGATTGAAATAAATCAAAATATTTTTGTTTGAAAAGCCTTTTATATATGGATATATATATATTATTTGTTAAAAACCCTATATAATGGCGTATCATCTGTATACAAACCATTATTTGGCCCAGATAATGCAACCTACATCTTGAGTGCAAATATGTTTTTTCTCTACAAGGGCAAGAAAGCACACTCTTCAATGCAATTCTAGTGTCACACTAGGATCAAGGATAAGTTAATGGAGGATATTGTGTGAGGTCTAAAGGCTACAAAAGATGGAGACTATAGTCCTTTTACATACTCACCTTGCCTGAACCTCAATGCTAAGTGATTCAAGGCAACATTGAATGCTTTGGGTGGCTACAAGCTAAATTTTGTCTATGAAGTTAAACATACACACTCTCAAGGTACTATTTTTGGAATACATTAAGGGGGACTTTGCTAGTACCAATGGGACTCTATATCAAGCTCAAGTGGAAGTTATTGTTTTTTAGCTCTAGCACCTCAAGGTGTAGAGAATAGAAGTAATAAGGTATCCAAGTGCTATCTTCTCAAGTGGGTGCCAAGGGCAAGTATGATACACACTATTGGTATTGTCTAAAGTGGGTAATGGACTCTTCAGTCAAGTAGAGTGAGAAGTTTACTTCTTTGGGCTATGAATAAGGTGGCTATAGCACTAAGAATATATATATTTAATCATGGGGAAAAATAAAAGTAAAAGAGGAGTGCAATTCCTTTAACTATAGTCCCTCAAGCTAATCTAGATAGGAGTAGCTTGAGGTGTTTGAGCTATTTTTGGTGCCCTTCAAGGCAAATCAAGTGTCTAGTCAATCCAAGGCATTCGAATTTAAGTGAGATAGTTCTAGAAGTGCAAAAGATGCAAGGTTTAGGCTATAGACCCTTGAGGTATTTTCACCTTGATGTGTACTTGGATGGTTTGGTGGTTTCTTACGAGGATTTGCTTTAAGGAATAGGAGCATCTCTTCTAAACCAAGCTTGGCAGCAAGATAGTAAGGTGCAATAAGGTCAAGTCAATGCATATGGACTTGTAGGTCAAGGAATGCACACTCTTAAGGTATGTGAGTTTGGACAATGCAAGAGGTATTCAATATATGTTTTTTACATACTTTAAGTCATCTAAGTCAATCATTGGTATCAATTCCTCATATCTAGTGATATATGTTGTCCAATGCTACTATGTCATCCTAGGAGCTCAAGAATGGAGTTAGAGTCCAAGAAAGAACCTAAGGAGCATGAAGGGAGATTTTTTAGCTTTATCCTACCCTTCGTGATTGCGTATTCCACGGTAGAATTTGCCAGTTTAAGGTGTCAAAGGAATGGCTTCGAACCGGGTTCAAATCCTATAAACGAATCATAGTTGTCCTTTGTTTGCTGTTTGGATTCGCCTTACCTGCTTATGCTTTTATAGCACAAGATTTTACCACCCACTTTATACCCATCACCAATATATTGCTGGGTTTATCATGGTAGGGGCCATATTCTTCATTAGGGATTATGATCCGGAACAAAACAAAGACAATGTATTGTCAAGAATGTTGGAGCATAAAGAAGCAATACTTAAGTCGTTTCTTCTATGCACAATGGTGGGACATTGCTGAAACTATCATTTTTCAAGACTTTCCCTCTCTTTTATAACTCAAAATATCTATTACATAGTTGGATCATAAGCTCTGAATAAAGCATAGTCCTTCAATCAATACCATGAATTTTATAAAGAAAATAAGTCTCAAATATTTTAGCAAAATTACAAAAAATAAATTTCTTGTTGGAGTCCAACCAACTAAAAGTGGCTTGATGGCCTCATAGTTTAAGGTTTGACCACTTAAAGCTTTCAAAGTGCAGCTTTGGTTTGATCCACCTTCATCTTCATTGCCACCAAGTAGATAGGAAAAGAAAGAGAAAGGAGAAATAGATGCAAGTTTGTAGAAGAAGCTTCACACACACACACATACACACACACACACACACACACACACACACACACACACTCTCTCTCTCTCTCTCTCTCTCTCTCTCTCTCTCTCTCTCTCTCTCTCTCTCTCTCTCTCTCTCTCATGGTGAGTATATGGTTGTGTCAAGATTTTCATGTGATAAGAGATGAAAATGAAGAAAGAAGATAAGAATAGAGTAGAGTCTTCTCCTTTCTAATCCCTCACTTTGCCTACACATATATGTGAACACTCTCTTTCAAGCTTTTGCTATGGTGGAAA